>NW_026889811.1:4870000-5162500 GCF_033153115.1 Saccostrea echinata
GATCATGACATTCTCTTTGTTTCGAAGTTGTTTTCGTGTGTTTCCGGTACTTCCTGTCCGAACCGAAAGTGAACTTGTGTTTGGTCAATTTTCAACTTTTTTGTTTTTTAATATTTTTTCAAGATATTATTATGTATAACAGAGGTTATTCTACAAATATTAAATATATAATTTGTTTTGAAATCAGATTCCACATTTTGCAGATTTTCGGTACCCTCATTTTCCCTATTTACCTAGTGTGTAAACAATGGGCAAAGAAAGTTAACTCTGACTTGTAAGTGAAAATAGAACTTTCGAGATAAAGGCGGAAATAGTATCAATGACGTAAGAGACATATACACTGTCCATATCAAAATATTTAGACGTTCCATATTCACTCTTTAAATATAAGAGTACGTTGGTTACCACTTCCAATGCATGTATAGTTTAAAGTTGCCAGTGTAGTGTAAGTCTGTATTGACAGTTAATTTATTTACACATGAATATATCTAAAAAAAAAAAAAAATTAATATATATGCTAGGTACCTAATTCAAGTAAATATATTATAAGCACTGAGTATACATTTATAGTGATGGACAGGAATGCAGTTTTATCTATCTCGTATAGTAAGTTCAGAATACGATAGTTATAAGCCTTCTATAATGCAGACGATTTATTATTCTCTATGATTTGAATGCGAAATTATCCCGATTTCCGAGTTTTATTTTCGATATTAAAAAAAATATTACATACACTCAAAAAGGAATTGAGCGATAGAAAATTGTAATACAGTACTGTTTTAAAGCCTTTATAAATAAATTGATATCTGCCACTTAAAAGAAAGAAAATCAATCTGTAGATTAGATTTTGTTATTACATGTAAATTTGATAAAAAGTTAAATTATTTATGACACATGATCTATATTCTATATACCCAAGGAATTATAAAAGATGTGAAAAGACGATTCTTGGGCATGGATTCTTGTGAAATACTCAAAGAGTTAAAAAAATATATGTGAAAACGCGATTCTGTGTGAAATAATGATACGCTATATGTTTCTTTTGAAAAAAAAAACATGAAAAAAAATTGCACAGGTCTGTTGATATGTGGGATAAGTATACCTGAATGAACACAATTTTATGCAATGATATATAATTATGTACATGCAACTGACGTCCGTACTTTTCCTCATAATTCATAAAACATAAAACTATCTAATTCCTTTGAAGACTCCCCCCCCCCCACCCCACCCCCGTCTTGATTAATATTTGGAGACGTTCGTGCAGCTAGGCATTTGAATTATATATTCGTTTTAGATTTAAATCTGTAACATGTGAATATAATTACCATTTACATGTATACAGAATTTCATGTTCTATAATGGTAGATTTGTCATTATGAAATGTTCAATTTACGTCTGAGAGGGGGGGGGGGAGAGAGAGAGAGATTCCCTCTTAATCCCGATCCTCCTATCCATTTACATAGAGCAAAAATTAGTTCTATATCGGTCACACCCATTCTTAATTAAATGTTTTCTGATTTCATAGTCAGTCATGGTCACATCCTGTATATTTTTCAGCTTAAAAAGTATCACACGAAGTGCACCTGTGTTGACCTGTCAATCAAAATCACTTGACGCTGTATGCACTGCAATTACGTAGCCTGAGTTCGAAATGATCTTGAAGTATGATCTTAAGTAAATCTGATGCAACAAACTTGTGAAAAAATAGAATAAAATAAAAAATAAAATATCTCGGTATTATGAACTTCGATTGTGGGACGTGGAGACCGGTCCTTTGGATGAGATCGTATAAATCGAGGTCCCTTTTTGCAGAAGGTGCTGGCATAAAAAAGATTCCCCTCTGCTCAATTGCGATAAGTGCCAAAGTATGGGACAAAAATTTGCAGTCTCCACCGGCGAGTGGTGGCGTCTCCATGTGAGTGAAAAATTCTGGAGAGGGACGTTAAACAACATACGTATAATCAATCAATCGATTGCTGAAGAATTACTGTAATTGAATAATCTGTCTTATAGGTCTGCTGTCAAATCTTGATATTATAACTTTACAAAACTCAGATACTTTAGGTTAATGTGATACTAACTTAATTCATTATATTTTTTTATAACACCATACACAATTATGCCAAAACATACACACAGTGAAGTTTATGATAGTACGGTGTTCGTCTGTTTGTTTGTCTTAGAAATGATTGCAAACATTTTTTTTTAATTGCTAATGATATATTACGTATATCTCTTATAGGTGCCAAATGCATTATACAAGATTGATAATGAAAATCAAAGTACCTTAAGTACTGAAAGGACTTTTTTTCCAGTTATTTTTTTCTTTCACAGTAAATATGATATGTATGTTTTTTACACAGAAAAAAGCAAATTCTTACAGATTTAGAAGAACGGAAGACTTTTTTGTTGCCATGGCAACAAGAGTCTAGTTATTATTATTATTCTTTTTTTCTACTTTCTTCTCCGGTACTTTTTTGTCCGGGAGTGTTCTCATAGAACCACTCATCCGATTGACATGAAACCTTTTTAGGGTTAATAGGCATGTTGTGTAGGTGTTCGGAACGAAGGTCATTTTGCGCGCACATGCATGCACGTGCTCGCGCGTGCAATGAGTGAAATGACTGATATACTTGATGAAGCCGTAACTTTTATATTTCTCGAGGAATTGCTTTGAAACTCAAAATATATAGATATATTAGTAGTCTAGACAAGATAACATGGTCAAATTAGCGTGAACTCACGCGCATGCACGTGCACCCTTCTCTAATTGGCTGATACAAAAATATCAATAATTTCCTTATTTTTTGACAAAATATTTTGAAAATAAGTATATATTATAAGGTGCTACAACATGTTACATAGGAAATTTCTTGAAAACACGCGCATGCAGGTGTGCTGCAATCTGATTGGTTGAAACTTTAAATGTCTATAACTCCCTTGGTTTTCAACAAAACAGGATGAAATTTACGACATGGATGGGCACATAGAGCTCCTACATTATGATGCTATCAAAATTGAATGCAAGGCCATGCATGCGCGTATACTGAATTCTGATTGGCTAATACTTAAATGTTACATCTCTCTTATTTTTCAATGAGATTCTTTAATATTTAACACAAATGTATGTATAACTATAAGAAAATTAATGTGAAAAATGTAGAAAACATGTGCAAGCACATGCGCTGAAATTTGATTGGCTAATACCCATATGGCTATATCGGAGTAGTTTTCCAATGAAATACCCTTAAAAAGAAAGTGCCCATCTATATAACAAAAGTATTGTCTAATTTGTTGAAGCTTGTAGGGAATGGGGCATCATAAGGGATTGGGGAGCCGTTTGGGGAACATCTGTAACGGTTCCCGTTACAATTAGCACTAGTTCATATATTTATTTCATAATTTTCTTATGATCGTAAGATGTATAATAATGATTGTGAAAAAAGTCAAATTAATTAGACAAGGCCAAGTTCAAACTGTATCTAAAATAGTAAATTCTGAAGGAATCCGTAAATATAAGATTAAGAAAAGATTGCAGCCCAGAATTATTCTTTAACTATTTTATAGTTTGACATTTAGTTTTCCTACTTGGAGAGTTTTACCTTTGAAGTATGGGGAATCATACTTCTATTTGAATATCAGATTTTTATGTTAAATGCTGTTCTATCGATCTTAATATTTTTGGGTTTTTTTCTTTGCTATTTTATATCATAACAATGCTAGTAGCAAATAAATAAATTACCACCTTTCGATTTATTGTTTTTAATGACGCTATAAAGCAGCGACACATGTGTTCCATGGAACACTCGACGTGCATTACTAAAATAATCAAAACACATGCATTTCGTAAAAAACAATGACAACTACGTTTTAATTGTTTTCAGCAATTTCATTTAGAAGATATTTAGTTTATGATTAAATAATACTTTATAATACAATAATTCTTACCAGATACCTGTATACCAGGAACTTTCTCTAAAAATGGTCTCGTGCCTTGTCTTAGATGCCCCTATAATCACTACCAAGACGAAGAAAATGCAACATCATGTTATCTATGTCCGGACGGCAAAATAACATTATCTGTAGGAAATGCAGAAATATCTTCATGTGTAGGTATGTTCTACTACTGAATTATCAAATTTGTTACAGGGTAATTGATATAAAAAGTGAACTTCTTTCTGAATTGATGCTTTATATGAAAGAGATTATGTTTTAAAGATAAATGGATTCATTTCTTTCTTCCATTATCTAGATATGGACATACTTTTTAAGAAAGAAGAAACTCTTCATCTTGGGCAAATGAAAAACACCACTCAACTGACCTTCGCAGTTTGGTTAAAATTTGGAAATGAATCACTAAACTTGACTCTTTTCCGGGCAATTTCACCAAATAAGAGCATTGAGTTTGGTCTACAGGATCAACATTTTGTTATAATTGGTGATAGGTAAATCTTATTCCTATTCAATTATAATTTCTTTAACTTGTTTAAATCCCGCGCAATCGCGGGTAATTGAATTTTTACCACTGATGACGGAATAAGTCCAGTATTTATATCTTATATTTTCTACTGACAGTTAATAATACAGACTTACAGCAGGAAAAAATACTGTTCAAAATCTCGCATTTGGTTAAGAAGCATAAGAGGATATACCCCCACCCCGTCTTTCTTTTTTTTTAAATTGAAAATCTAAAATTCACTAATTGACATTTTCTCTTTGCATGTTATATTGCAACCTTATTTTAATACCTGATGTATTCTTGTCTACGTATTGTTCTATGTATTGTACTTTGAGGGAGCTCTGTTTCTATTTTCATCAAGGATAGAAAAAAACGTGAATGCGCACATTTTACTAAATTTGACAGCATATTTTTTTTACAAAGGAGGGGGGGGGGGTTAAAAATTAGCTTTTCAAACCATATGAACAGGCCTTGAATTTAATACAGAAGACTGCATGCAGAAAATTTATTATTAAAGTACAAATTTTTAAAAAGTAAAATGTGAAGACTTAGAATGAACGACTTTTACTTCATATACTTGAACAATACCATATTCATCAACTGACATTTTCCCTTTAGCAAGATTGTTACTATAATATACAAATTGTACTTTTGTACGTTCGTTGACATGATGCTCTCAGTGGGGAACATGTATTCTGTGAGCACAACTTACTAATAGTCTTTCGATATATTAAAATATATTCACAACTTTTAGTGATATCAACTGCTTTGCCATTATCTCTACCCATTCACATCAAAAAACATTTTTTTTTTATTCATGTAGTGTTAATCGCCTCGTTTTTCTGTTAACGGGTTCGACGCCGTCTAACGCTCTAAAAATTCCCTACTTACCGGCAAAAAACGATTTGCAAATTTTGTTTTTTAATCAGAAATCATATCTTATTTCTTCTGTATAACTTAAAATAAGTTTTCATTGAATTATTCATTACTTGACGTTATATCAAATAATTAAGCGATTTTTTTATTGTCAGTTTCTTTAAAAATTACCAGTAACTTTGATCCGCCAACCTTTACCGCCACTATACTCTCTTTTTTGCTATTTCACGACTGTTTATCGAAAATGAAAGTAGACTTTTAATTAGATTTACGATAATTAATAGGCGAATGAAATCTGAATATAGTTTACGGACATCATCTCGTACGTAGTGTAATACAGGTGGAGTAAGGAGCAACTCTTGTGCAGGCGTTTCGGAGTTTATTTGCAATATTTATTAATTTATTTATAAAATTAATAAAGATATTATTTATAACGTTTTCTTTTCATTATTATGTTCCCCTAACGACGTTTGGGAACAAACTGGTCTTACTTTCTTTTTTCAAAATTTCTTTTCGGTACTTTTTTGTCCGCGAGTGTTCTTGGAAACTACTCATCAGATTGATATGAAACCTTATAAGGGTAATGAGGCATGGTGTGTAGATGTGCGGAACGATGGTCATTTCGTGTGCACTTGCAAGTATGTGCGTGCGCTTTCGAGGAGTGAAATGACTGATACAAATAAAATAGCTTTAATATACCATTTCTATTTTTTGGATGTGCTTTGAACCTTATTATATAAACATATATTAGTTGTTTAGACAAGATGGGGTTGTTGAATTAGCAAGGAATCACGCGCATGCACGTGAGCTTCGTTCTGATTGGCTGACACAGAAAATCTCAATAACCTTATTGTTTTTTTTTTACCTTGAAATTTAAAACATACAATATGTAGTCATACATAAAGAGGTTCAACGTTAAAATATACTAGTATATGGTATTGTGAAAACGCGCGCATGCACGTGTGCTGCAATTTTATTGGCCTAATCTTTAAATGGTTGTAACTTTCTACGTTTTCATCAAGACAGGATGAAATTTAGAATATAGATAGGTATAATGAGTTCCTGCACTGTACTACTATCAAAATTGAATGCAAGAACATACATGCACGTGTGTTAGATTCTTATTAGCTAATACTTATATGGCTCTATCTCAAAGTTTTCAATAAAATGTTTGAGATTTCTTACATATGTATTTATTGTGAGTCTCTTTACAATGATAACGTGAAATATCTAGAAAACATAAAAATGCGCGTGCTTTGAAACTGATAGGCTAATACGAAAGGGATTATAACTGTGTTGTTTTTCGATAAAATACTTCTGAAAATAAAGTGAAGATTTATTACACAACAGAATTGCCTAATATAATGAAGCTTGTAGGGAATGGGGCCCATAAAGGGGCGAAGGAGTGTTTGGGGAACATCTGTAATGGTTCCCGTTACAATAAGCACAAGTTTAAGTGTGTTTTTGCGATATTTAATGTGCACCTATAAAATAAACCTTATTCTTTATGCTACCTCCATATGTATTTATTTTAGAAACAATGTTTCAACTCAATTGATTCATATGTCTAACCAGTGGAATCACGTGACTGTGATGTTGTTTGAAGACACTGCCAATATAAGACTTTACAACAGGCGTCGTCTTCAGATGGATAAGATAATCAATATGACTTCACATTTTAAAATATCGGATCAAGCTAACATTGAGCTAAAACTTACTTCAGGAAATGGTAAGAAAAGGTGCTAAAAGCGGTCATTCTTGAAAAATTAAATACTCTTAAAACCCGTTTTCTAGAGGTGTACGGCTTTTATTTGCAATAATAGTTTAAATATAACTGTTATTTCTAATAATGAATTACGCATTTTGTACATGGGGAATGGTCAAATTGATAATTAAATCATGCATTTTATTTTATAGATGTTATGCTTTCCGGTCTGCAATTTACCGATAGACTTATTCAAGATGACGAAAAATCTTCCATACAGAGGTGTAATAGTTCGCTACATATGGCGATTTTCAATATGAGAAACTTGTCAGATCACATACCTGACAACTCTAACGTTCGCAAAATTATCCCAAGCTCCTGTTTTGGTAATTGTTTTCCAATAATATAATAAAATCAATGACATATTTATGTATATTATGAATATAATCAATCATAAATTGAATTAATTTTTTTTTTTCACAGATAAAGATGAATGTGAGCCAAATCCTTGTAATGGGCATCCCTGCTCAAATACATTTGGTAGTTACTTTTGTAATTGTCGTTCTGGATTTAAAGGAAATACGTGCCATATTCCACCCAACTTTTGTTCCTCTGGGCCTTGTTTCAACAATGGAACTTGTCAAAATTCGAACATCACATTCAGTTGTTTATGTAACAAGCATTATACTGGAACAAGATGTGAAAACGCAATTAGTAAGATCTATTGAATATACAATATGGATATTCTAAACGAAAAATTACTATCAAATAGATTGGATTTTACATATTTTTGAAACATATTCATTTTTTGTAAATACGAATCTGAAGCATGATAATATCTTAAATATAATATAACTTAAAAGATGTTTTATAAAAATGCACGAATTAAAATGTTAGGCATCCAAGTCTACAATGCTCTCTTGAAATATTTTAGCGCAGGTGATTTTTTACACAAAATGATCAATGTTTTATTAAAACTGAAAGTGATTCTTTATTTCAGCGGACGGAGGATGGAACAGCTGGGGGTTTTGGTCATCATGCTCAAAATCATGCGAGTCTGGGACTAGAAAACGAAAGAGATTATGTAATAATCCTCTGCCATCTCAGGATGGAAAACCGTGTGATGAATCGGAAGCTGAAGAGCTTCAGCACTGCAATACGGATAAATGTCCAGGTATTATGGAATTATCAAAAATGTAGCTTAATGTGTTTTGCATGCAAATTGAGTAACTATTATTACCAACCATATATTTTTAGAGTGTCCTACCTTTAAAGCTGGAAACAACTCAGCTGTTGATTGTTTTAAGAACAATCAACAAATCACATGTTTTCTCACATGTGAGGAGGGATATGCTTTTCAGACAGGTCTACAGTCAAATATAACATATGTATGCAATTCGGAAACTTCTTTTAAATGGAATGGAAGCAAAATTCTTCCAGCATGTGGTCGTAAGTACTCTCATACTCAACGTTATTTCAATTTTGCAAAATCAACCAGATTTCTGTCTCAAATCTATGCATTCTTCAAATAAATGTATCTTTATATGTGTGAATGCAGGTGTTCAAATACCTCGGGAACTACAAGCAAACACAGACTTTACATTTGACAAAGCACTAAAATGTTCCAGATTGCAAGAAATAACGGATAATATTAAACAGAAAACAAAGGAAACCGTCAGATGTGTAATGAACAAGACGTGTGACTCAGAAGTCAAACTTGAAGGTATGTAAAACATTACGTTTAATATACATTTATTTGATAAATATTTTCTTCGATAACATATTTCATCAAATTAGGATATGATTGCTTTCATTCTGAAGTGCCATCTATGCTCCCCAAAAAGAAATGTTAAACACAAATTATGATACAGATGAAGAAGTACCTTAAGTTTATGAATATGAAAAAGGTGAAGATACATGTAACAGTGATTGACCTAAAAAAAAAAACCCACAGACAATACAAAATCTTCATAAAAATGGACCCGGGAAAATCCAAAGGTGGGATTAGGTGGATAGGAGGAGTAAGCATCTCCTGTTTACCCGTCACACCATATATTGAACAGGATGTCGGCATTCTGTAGTCAAACTTAGTATGAAAACCCGTTTGGAAATCATATATTTCAGTCAAAATACGACCCAGTGATAGCTAGGTTATGTTTTCTAACAAGGTCATTTTAACGACTATAGAATTTACAAAATGCTGAATTTAAACGAGGTTGTTGAAATCCCCGTAACATCAACTTATCTCTTAGGATATAGTAGTCTTTTGAAACCATGTGTTAAATCAAGGCAAGCTACTGACAAATAAGTTTATATTACAGGGATTTCAACAACCCTGTTTAATGTCAGCCTTTTGAAAATTCTACCACACCAGTTTTTCAAATTAGATTTGAAGGGACACAGATTAGAGGTTAATATATTTCAGTTTAATATCATTATATATATGTTGCTAGAGCATTTCACTTCGAAGTATTATAAAAGCGTGTTGAGAAACATTTTTCATCGGAAATATGTTTCGGGACGTGTTTGATGAATACTTATTCTTGGACTTCCACGAATAAACTTTATCCTTAATATTTAAGAAAAATGATCAATATCAACACTATAGTCCAGAAAATTCAGAGTAGAAACGTGAGAAAGCAAATCCAACCCACTTGTATTGTCAATCCGTGATCGGTTAGGTATGGAAAGTGAACAATTTGAACACACCCGGTAAAACATAAACACTAACATAGACAGAGCTCGTGCCCTCTTTACAAACACAGGTGTATGACGTGATGCTGTGAAGAATTTCCATGTCATTTTAAAATTTTTCATGTAAGTTCAATTCATTGAAACTAAAAAATATTTTTGAATAAAAACAGAAATTGAAAACAAGACCCCTTTAAGTCTGGCTGTGGTAAATGTACATAGTAATTTTATATATGTATCCATTTAAAAGGTTCATGTAGTTTGACTATTTAGTGACAAAGAAAGTGGATCTGAACACCTTCAGTGCTGTAGTTTTCATTAAGTCTTTCAGTCTCTAAAATGAATAATAAAATTTCATAATATTTGTTTTTTAAACTAACTGATAATGCTGACGTCACTTGTAGGTACTGCTGTAACGAAAAGCAAATATGTGTTGATAAGTTAATACATTAGCATTTGTAATTAGCCATATAATTGAAGAAGCTATTATAACATAAACATAATAAGAGATAAAATTAAATAGATATTATGCTGAGGGTTGAGGTAACTCTCAAATTAATAAGAATTAAGGATTGACAGTATTTACATTGGGCATTTTAGGCTTCTTTTTGTGCCCTTTTGTACTGATTTTGTATTTTACTTGCAAAATTTATTCCAGCAAAATTAAATTTGTGAAGTGCTCAATACAGTATACTGATGTCACTTTTTGTGACTATATCTTTGAAATTTTATGATGTCTTTGAAAATGTTTTTCTGGCACCCTTCAATTGATTTTATAACTGACTTGCAAAGATGTTTAATATGAAATATTTCAGGAGGTCTATCAATCACCATTAAATAAACATTTCAAGAAATATAATTATGTATGATGAGATTGAATTTCGAAAATGTAATATTAATATCAGAAAAAGTCACTTGTTAGGGACCTTTATTTTTTTGTCAGATTCAGTAAAAAAATATATATATGTAGGAGATTTAAGTACTTAATGTAATAAAAAAGTAATTTAAAAGTAATGGTCATTACTGACATTTTTAAGAAGGTAATACATTACAATGTACAATTACATGTACTTGTAATGGCAATATGGATTCATTACACATTACACCCCATTACTTTGATAAATGTAATGCTTACAATGCATTTATTAACACTACACATTACCTTTGTAACTTTTATATATATATATATATATATATATATATATATATATATATATATATATATATATATATATATATATATATATATATATATATATATATATATATATATATATATATATTCATTATCATTTTATGCCTTCCATTTATCCTGTAAAAGATTGCATGAATGAAGAGGAAACAAGAAGAGCAAATCTTGTGTTGTCACGTAAAATAAACGCAACTGCTGATGGTGAGTATTTCATTTTGCGGTATTTTTTTAAACTGTAGGAGAGAATTAATCTAAATAATGTACATCAAAACTTAAATCCGGTATAGCAAGTTAGAAGCAAGTCACTGATCGTACTGCATTTGTCGATATGACGTCATTTCGTAAACGTGACGCAGTTTGTATGCAGTGAGATGCGGATCAAGTAATATTTTGAAAACGAAGAAATGAATTTATTTAAGCATTGAATCATTTTTTTGAAAGATATAGTTTCATAACTGCAACGGTGTGTGCAAACAAACTGAGTAACGCGCGTTATTAAAAAATAATGATTTAATGCTTATATTTACATTTTTTAACTCCTTGCCTTGACTGCAAATGTGATTTATATTTCAAAATCCCTGTATTATCTTTCGGGTAAGTTATAATTAATGGGAGAGCCGATGCAACAGCTGCTGTTCAATGTGAGCGTGAATTTTGATTTTCGTTGATGACGTTGCACTTACATGGCGTTCAACGTTTGTAACGTCAAAATAAAACGCACACTTTAACCTTTTGACCCCTTGTCCGTGTCATGGTGTTTTGAATGTCGTAGCTTTCCTTACACTTTCTAAGCAAAATACATGTTGAATGTAAATATAATTAGCTATAGATACAATATTATTTGGCAATGCATATACATGTATTTCAGAGGCCATTAATTTGGATGCAATGTGTTTTTATGAGATTGTTCATTTATTTTCCGTACAATTCCTAGTTAACTGATACTGCGGTACATTTGCAGTATTTACCAAAACTGTTTTGCTCCACTGGCCTGTAGGGCCTGCCAGTAAATGAAAACTACATGGTCCCTTGGAAATGCGGAGGCCCCTCCATTTTTTATACATTCACAAGTGTTCTTAGAAATATAATCAATAATAATTAATCTGATATTCAAATTCCTTGAAATGCTGTCTATTGTATAGCAATTTAATGAAAAAATAAACAAGTGACTCAAGTGTTTGGAGTGCAATAGAAAATTTGTCTTCAATTTAAAATTACTGTTTTATGAAAGAAATCTGCAAGAGACTATAGCTCCGGTAAAATGGAGTGCATCATGGGGGGGGGGGTAATTTTTTTAAATGAAATTGTTAACATATTTTTGTATCTGAAATATATCATATATACCTACTATTTAGTTGATTTAGAAAATGGAAATGATATGATGGCATATCTTCATGCATGAACAGAGGAACGGAGGAAATTCGGATTAAGAAAAAAACCCGATTGTTTTTGGGAATCAATTCACGCAGTGCTGCTAAATGGATAAGACGAAGGAGATCTATAACCAATGCAGTCATTCAGCTTTTATTGTTTTAATTGGTTGGGGATTTAAAAGGAAATATTGGGAAAAATGCCTGCCTTTTTAACTTTAAAATTCCTGCAGGCCTATCGGACTAATTTTATTTTCCACTTTACTGGCCCCAGACAATTTAACTGGCCTCGGACGTTGGAGTTTTGGTAATGACTGTTTGAATGCAGATACATTAAAGGGTAATTTAAAGATCTTGATAAATCGATATAGTGCAAGGACATACCCTCAATGGATCATGACAAGATTTTAATCTTACACTCTAGAAGTATAGAGCTATATGAAAAATGCTGTGATCCTGTTGAAATCTTAAAAATGAATTACTGAGTAATTATTTAATATATTAAATGCAGCAGACCAGCAAAATATTCAGTATGCGGTTATACAGATATCATGATTTAAACAATCAAATAGTAGAATTCATATAGGATCGCAGCATTTTTCACAAACTTCAATGGATGATAAAAATATTTAAAAATTGGTTTTAGAATTTTAACTTGGTTACGTATGGCATGTCAAATGTTGCAAAATTCAATCTTTTCCATTTGTATTGTATAATTTACGATTTGCATGCTATAATTTTACAGTTGAATTTTACAATTTTTATTTGTGTTGTATAATTTTCCATTTGTATTATATAATTTTTCATTTGAATTGTATAATTTTCTATTTGCGTTATATAACTTTCTATATTTATTGTATAATTTTTATTTGTATTCTATAATTTTCCATTTGTATCGTGAAATTTTTATTTAAAATTCTATAATTTTCCAATTGCATTGTATAATTTTCTATTTGTATTGTACAATTTTTCATTTGTATTGTACAATTTTTCATTTGTATTATATAATTTTCCATTTGTAATGTATAATTATATAATGTAAACGGAAAATTATACAATACAAAAAGAAAACTATAGAATATAAATAAAAGCTATGGAATATAAATAAAGATTATACAATACAAATGAAAAATTATACAACACTATTGTGAAATTATAGATACAAATGTAGTATTATAGAATAGAAATGGAAAATTATACAATACCAATAAAGATTACAGAATACTAATGGAACATTATTATTATTATACAATACAAATGGAACATCATACAATACAAAGGGAACATTATACAATACATATAAAAAGTTTTATAATACAAATGAAAAATTATACGATATAAATGGTAAAGATTGAATATTGCAACGTTTTACAAGGCATAGTTACCCCCTTGCACGGTCTCATCTGAAGAACCGGTCTCCACGTCCCACAGTGGGATACGAACCCGCGACGTAAGGATCATCTCCTTACTCCGCGACTCTAGCGCAGACGCTCTACCACTGCGCCACGCGGGCGACTCGTAGGTAGATAGAGGCAATGTGATTTTATGTAATGTTATGGCTAAGTGATGTGTCAAGAACTTTTTAAAAATCATCATAACGGTAAAATTCAAAATGCCTCCAAACTGAAATCGGTGAAATTTGAAATTTCCTTATAAACCATGATATGCTACGTCTACAGTGCTATAAATAGAATTGGATACATGTGGTCACGTTTTCTAAATTCGATTTGACTTGAATTTTTCTTTGCTTTCCGAATTTAATCATCAAAGAACGATTTAACTTCGGCCTTAAGAGACGTGTACATCCGAATGAAATTCTTTCACATGTAAAGAATAATGTAAGTGTATTCGCCATGTAACTGAAAAAAAAAACGACTGCATGTATCATAATAATGTTCGTTAGTATTTTACAAGTTCTGAAAGATTTAAAGCTGTCAGTGCATAGTAAAAAGTTGTGCAGGGCAAGATGTGTATGCAGATAGTTAAATTTGCCAGATGCTTCAATCAACTTGGAATCAGCTTGGATCGGCCAAAGCCGATCCAAACAATGTACCCGATCTTATTTTGGAAAGTGGGGTTATAATAAATGAATTTTATGCTAATGCTTTTTTTATATTAATATTGTTAACGTCATTTATTGATATGGCCTTAATAAACATCAGGTTTACGCATTTCACGCTGCTACTTCCATATTTTAAAGTAAATATCTGAGATTTATTTTTGTATTTCTTCAAATCATATCCAAGTATGCTGTAGATTAGCTAGAAAATTGGTGTTCAAGGTTTTGCATGAGAATACATTAATTTTGAATATGAGAAAAAATAAGAATACTAAAACAAAGTCTGATCATGAAGTATGTCATTAACCTGAAGTTGTCTTTTAATATGGTCAGTAGGAGATATTCTTTCAAATATAAAAAAAAATCTTTATGTGCATGAGACTTAAATATTTATTTCAGGTGATGGCAATGGAGAAGATTACGCAACTACTTTGTTTGAACTAGAGTTTTCACTACAAGAAATAAATAATACTGAAGGTATTCTTTCTTTTGAAATGGATGGCGAAACTTATCGTTCACTTGGATCATCCATTAAACCACGTATCGTTTGTGAAGAAGGACAAGGTGTCATACAAGGACTATGCAGTAAGTCCAGAAATGTAATATTTAGGAAATATTTTCATGTGAGTTATTGGTTATTGCTCGTGAATAAATAAATAAAAAAGCAATTTCGGATCATCCGGCAGACTCCATGAGTTACTTCAAATAAGTAATATATCTTTATTCTATAATTTTAAAAAGAAATATAGATTGGACAGTTTTCATAATTAATTTAGGTTTCATTTGAATTTTAAAACATTGTAAAACTGTTAATTGGATAATAGGAATAATAAACAAAAATGTAAGCAATAAATACAAATGTTTGGGTTATTCAAACATGGATAATTTGGATTCACTGTTTCAACCAATAACAAGATTTTGTATCTTTTTCAAAAATGTATTATAAATACACCGTGATGGTATAGAGTTTTAATGTTATTCCTGTAATGTGAACAGAATAGACCAAGACAACTTCTATAAACAACGAAAAAGATGAAGATCACGAACAGTTGTCGATCTAAAAAAAAATACACAAATACAAATTTGTGAACAGAGCATAAAACACGGACCCCCGGAAATTCCAGAGGTGGGATCAGGTGCAAAGAAGGAGTAAGCATCTTCTGTTGACCGGTCACACCATCTGTAAACCCTAAGTATTGATCAAGAAAACGGAATATTGAACAGTGTTATTGGGCAGGCCCTATCTTTGTCGTAATAAATTAGCGATAATTAATTCGATCAATGACGTAGATCGCACTTAACCAGAGTACACAACAAAAACCGGAAGTTTATTTGTAGTGCTAGTTGTTTTCGTTTCTCTATTTCCTTTGTTTTTATAACTTTCTAAAGTTTTCTTTGTACTGAGTAAGGGAAAGGGCGTTCCGAAAATTATACGATTTCTATTTCTAATTTTTACTGCTTTATATATATATAGAGAGAGAGAGAGAGAGAGCACTATAATATATCTAGCACTACAACTACGCTACTTAACCCTCAGGAGACCAGACTGTCCCACCGCGCCTTGCGATTATACATGTACATATTCATTTCAAATAAATAATCTGTCAACATCAAAATTCGAAATGTTAAACTGTAAATAAATAGGGGTTAGAAGCGTCTGGAAATTTTGACAATTTTTAATTATTAGTGTTGTTAATCATTTTTAGTGTTTCATATCAATTTCGATCCGTGACCTTTTATTTACAATGTACATTTTTTGTATTTAGTAGATCCGAAAAATAGGATATACAGTATTGTTGCTCTCTCTCTCTCTCTCTCTCTCTCTCTCTCTCTCTTAAAAGAGATGCGACTATACTAAATTTTTTAGTTGCTCCGTGATTCTTTTTTTTTTTTACAAGTTTTAAATTTCAAATAATTTTGAAATATATCACGATATTTCTATTTTTTAAATTCAAATTATTCGGTTTTTAGTTGAAATATTTCTACTTAATCTGGTCATTTTATGACGTTAAATAAAAAAAGTTATGACAAAAGTCTGCGTATTCTTTGATTGACCCTCTTGTTTATATCCTTTATTAATTTCTCGGTGCTTTTTATGTTATAACATGTATTTGATCATTTACGACTAGTTACTAATTGTAAGAATTACCTCTTATATTAACTATATGTTTACATGTACCAGATATATCAAGTCAGTATCACAAAATATTGCATAAATATTCATTGTTTAGGTAATTTGTATCAATATCATTTTTTTAATTAGTGGATTGTCCTGCTGGAACCTATTCATCCTTAAGTCGGTGTCTTCTGTGTGATTATGGTTTTTACCAAGACACACCCAGAACGAATATTTGTAAACCATGCCCTGAAGGGTTTACATCGGCTGGTCTTGGAGCTAAGAGCGTCGATGATTGTTCTGGTTTGTTCCTTATATTTGTGTTTTTAAGCTCCAACGTAATCACTAGTAAAATACTTCTGTCATTGAAAGGGAAGCTCACATACATGTATTTGTTTTGCAATATTAATTATTACTTTTCTTAATTTGATTAAATTGGAAATAATTCATATGCCAAGCAAATAAAGCAAACTTTACAAACTTTATCTTAAATCACCAACAGTATACATGTAGTTCCGCCGAAATATGTCTGAAATATTGCCGACTCGGCATTAAACAATAACAATTAATCAGTCAATCCAACAGTATAGTGTATTTTTTTAAAAATTTTTTTATTTATTTATTTTTTTTTTGTAGATTATCAAGTTTTGGATATATCAACGCATAAAAATGACATCAAAAAGGGTAAATGTTATTGTTTCTGTGGATAAAATCTTAAATATTTGAAAAGTAATGCTTTCATTTTCTCACTATAGTATGAAAATGTACATCTTAAAAATATTTTTCTCAATCAATTATTTAAAAGAATATTTTTTTAAAGTTATTTTGGTTCATGAATCCGTAACAAGAGCTGAAGAAAACCTATAAAATATGTACATTTACTTCATAATTATTTTCATTTTATTGTCAAGACATCATAATGGTAGCAAAAGGCAAACACAGATTTTTATTTATTTATTTTTTTTTTTAAATATTAGTGATTGTTTGAAAATAGTAATAACTGGTGTGATTTTTGTTTTTGTTTAAATCAGAGGCAAAATCCACCAATGTGCCGTACATCTATATTGCTATTGGCTGTGTTGTTGTTTTGCTGATTATAATCCTCACAACGATCTTTTATTGCAAGTTTAAAAAGAGGTAAACACTTTTCAGAATTAGACATCTTACGGTACGTTAACGGCGGATTTTGAACATTGTCTGCACTTTTAATTTCATAATTTTTATATAATAGAAAAGTCAAGACAGCTGGGGCCACATACAACGTAAGCAAAGAGGAAATTGGAGTGGAAATTCAGGATAACCTATATACATGTATTCCCCGTGTTCATCTTCATCAGTAGAATGAAGTGAAAAGTACCTGAATGTTTATTAATAAACACTGTTTAAAATTTAGATCTTAGCGATATCAAAGTCAGAACATATCACATATATAACACATGCATGTATTTAACACGATTTTTACATTAAATTGTGTTTTGATAAGTTACACATGAAATGTATAGAGATAACGAACAGTATTAGGCCCTTCAGGGTAACTGCAGTACTACGTTTGGCGAAGTTTTCGCTTAAAGATAATTAAAGTATATATATATATATATATATATATATATATATATATATATATATATATATATATATATATATATATATATATATATATATATATACAATTACTTTTACGTCATTTTTCACCAAACTATATCAGTTTGCCCTGCAAAAGAGCAGTACCGCAGTTACCGTGAAATGGTCTGTTATATGAAGGGGTTATATGAATGTTTAATAAGTAATCTCCATTCAGATTTTTATGGGAAATATTGTAACATGTATATCTTCAATGATTTTGATGACAATTAATACTGAACTGAGTGTATGAAATTTAGTGTGAAAATGAATTTTACCCCTCTTTAATGTATTGTATATTTTTAATTAAAAGAAATTGAAAGAAAATGGTTTTGTCTGATTATACAATGTATCATTTTTGTTTTTGTTTTTTTAAATTTTGCATTGTAGTATACATTCAATATAATCTTTAGATATTTCATGATTATTTGTTTCTTACATGTTCTCATGTAAAAGTGTGTATTTACATTTGTATTAAACAATATCAAGTTTTAATACTTTTGCTTTCTTTGGCATTGATCATATCAAAAAATGTATGTGAATTTAAAGAACCACAACCACTGCATTAGAAGAGAAAACATTTTGGGAAAAGGATTACAATGAAATATGTAACGATCAGTAATTTATAAACAGTAAACAGCTAAAAAGTCCATTGAAACAACACAAATCAGGATCAGAGCAAACACAGACATCTAAAAGATCAGAGGTGGGCTCAGGTGCCATGAGGGAGTAAGCTTGCCTTGTCGACTGGTCACACCTGTCGTGTGTTCCATGTCATGGCTGGCAAACGTAAAAATCCTCAGACAATTCATTGTTAAATAATGGTCTAACAATACTATATTATCATGCATTATAAATATGCAAGAAAAACTGACAACCTCAGAAAAAATATCACGAATAAGAAAAGCTATATAATGTATTAATCTATTGAATTGTGAAATAAAAAAAAATTCATACAAACGTTAAACCTACAGTTACATTTTGCTTTTCTGAAATATCTAAATCTGAAGAAGAAATTGTTTTTAAAAAAAATTTGAATTCAAATATCATCATTTTTAAAAATCTTCTATGGTGTCGCGGAGTAAAAGTTTGACTGTTGTTTAACGTACATTTCGAGAATTTTCATTAATATAGATCCTCACATCGCAGGTTCGAATCCCACTGTGGGACGTGGAGACCGGTCCTTCGAATGAGACCGTATGAATCGAGGTCCCGTGGTGCAGTAGATGCTGGCACGAAAAAGAACCCTCACTGCTCAATGGCCCTTAGTGCCGAGTATAGGTCAAAGTTTGCAGCTGTAGCGTTTTTCATACTAATTGTTAAGCCATTATTTACACACTGAATTGTCGATGGATTTTTCTGTTGTTTCTTAATCATGACAGGGAGCACACGGTGGGTGTGACCGGTAGGCAGGGGATGCTCACTCCTCCATGGCACCTGATCCCACCTCTGATGTTTTGGAGGTCTGTGTTTGCTCTGCTCCTATTTTGTATTGTTTAATGGACTTTTGAGCTTGAATACTGTTCGTTATCTCCATATATTTCATTATGAAATAAAGTGTTACAATTCAGTCTCCATACAAATATTCATTTTAAAAATAATTTACTTGATATTGTGAGAAGCTATCATATTTTCAGGTTCCTTTCGGCATTTCTTATCTCCTATGCATTTGAAATTAATTTATGTAACCTTTACACAGCCACAACTGCCCAGCACAAATCAATCACTTTAATTTGTGTCCTTAGTTACTTCATTTTAATTTAAAACTATTTAAAGAATCTTCAATGTCATGTCATATTAACTTCTTTCAAATGTTTCCATATGCATGTGCATTCCCCTGTATTCCTGTTATTTGAGATACAATAAATATCGTTACCTCAATGTCCACTTTTCAATAACTTTCTATTCTTTTGATGAGTTGCAAAGATGGCTTGCACAATCAGTTATCTTCTAGCACTTGAATGAAAAGAGAAGCCATTTTTTTAACACTTCATGATATATAATGGAAATTTTTGATATGAATAAGTTCAATCTTTAATAATTCTAAAGATAACCACGTCTCTAAAATTGCATTGGCACTGCAAGTTTAACATGATAACGTTATCTTGTATTTTTGTAATGTGGAAAAATTAACGATATATCCACCAAAAATTATTTCATGACTTTTAACTGCATACGTATTTATTTTTAATTCGCAAGTTTTATAGGTAATATATTTCAGTCTTCCGACCGATAATTACAAATATATATAGATGTTAACGTGATTGTGTGACTTACAAGAATTTCCTCTGTCCTTTAATGAACACTGAAATTTACCTTTGTATGCATTGTTTTAAAAATAGGGTTTAATGCTTAAAATTATATGTTACTTTTTCTTTAATTTTCAGATTCTATAAAGTAATGCTTGGTATTGATAAGTCCGTATGTGTTGAGGGTGGAGGGAGGACTTTTTCACAGTATGCATATATTTTTGAAATATCCTACACAATAACATTATGTAATTTTTGTTTTTTATTGAGTTTGATCGATATCGATTAATTGTTTTTATTATAAGATTTATTAAACAGTTTTCCAAATTATAAATGCCATTTGTATATTAAATTATTGATTGTGTGATTTTTCAATTCATTTTGTGGTTCCTTCGCGAATTCGGTTTGGAAATGACCGCAAATATTAGCACTTCGCGTGAGTCTTGCGCCACAGTTAAATTTGAAATGATGGAGAAACCTACAAGACATTGTTTTGTCACAAAAAACATAAACTAAATAAACGGTTTAGGGATTTTAATTCCAGAATGAAATATGGTGTTAGCTCAATGAACAATAATTGGCAAATTGATTTGTAAAGGATCGGAAAAGACAAACCAAGCCCTACGAATCTATGCAATAAAACTTAATTGCAAATGTAAATTAACTGATAATATGTAAATTTTTTGGAGTAGGTGTGGCTAGTTCTCCTGTTTTGATAGAGTGGGATTTGAGCTTAGGCAAATTACATTGATTTCATGGTTAAAGTTGACCTTGATTGGGGGGGGGGGGTGTAAGTGATCCAATAAAAAGTACTGCATTTATATTAACTAAGACCATGAATACTGTCTGAGCACAAAAAAGCCTTATCAGCTGGAAAAATCTTTAATTTGAATATTTTGGCTTTTCAACTTTTTTGGCTTTTATATAAATTTTACATTCTCTTTTTGATAATATTTTAAACTTTTATGATGACTAATTTGTTATTAAAAGTAATAAATATTAAAAAGCTATACGATAACAGGGTGTTTTATGAACTTCTGAAGACATACAAATATTGGTTTTTGTAAATTCAAAAATAAAATTGTTATTTAGGAGTTAAGGTTGATATCATCATATATTTCCAGTTTAAAATGCAGACTGTTACGTTTAAACATACCTTTGTAGTCAAAATAAGCCTCTTATCTTATCATGCAGATAAACCTAATATAGGGTTCATGTGCTAAAAAAGTGAACACTCGAAAGAAAGCTAATTTTTCATTGGTTGAAATTTCCTTCCAGGTTTTTATTTCGCAAAAGATAAGGATTGAATATCTTAAAATCGATTAAGGTTTTAAAACTTGTATCATAACTAAGCAGTTGCAAGAGTATCTGTCACAGATACTTGTTATTCAAGTTATAGCAATATCAGTTACAAAACAGAGAACAGATAAAAAATGATATTTGTTATATTGATTGCTCTTCTGCAAGTAAGTGATGTTTTAAGCGGAATAAATCCTGATTGGACAAGATGTAAGTGTCGATGGGACAACTGGCAAGCATGGTCATCTTGTAGCCAAACTTGCGGTGGGGGATATAAATATCGGAGCAGAAAGGTTTACTTGCTAACATCATGTCCCTTTAAGTTTGAAACTTGTGCTACATCCGACATGGGTAGTGATCATGGTTCTTGCAATCAAATTTGTTATAATGGAGGTACCTACAAAGGGCTTGGATGTTCTTGTAGAGACGGATGGTATGGGCAGTGTTGTTCGCAGGGTAAGCAGTTGTTCCTTAATTTTCCAGATATGAAAATATTATATATTTCGGGGATATTGGTTGCATTTCCTATTCTCTGTACTTTTTGGTGTCGAATATTGACACCAAACGGCTAAGATATTGTTTGTAACTTTTACATGTTTAATTGTAAAATCTTTAAGTAACTTTTTTTATTTCTTTTATCTCAAATTATGTTTGCTGTTCGAAATATTTTTAACTTTATGCACGAAAAAAACTCCAAAATTTACCATTCCAAAAAAAAAATCGCGGGCTGTTCAGAATATTCGCGGATTTCTGTCATAACTTTTTTTTTACATAAAGTCATATGACATCCAAATTTGATAGACATGTTCTAACAATAAATTGGAATGGTCTGAATTTAAACTATCAAATATATCATGATATTTTTCAAACTTTTAAAGACATTTAGAACGGAGATATTAGGATCACGAAACAGATCAAGATTTAGAAATTTACAAATTATGCACTTGAAATGTCTGTAGTAATATCTCTGTTAAATGGTCTTAAAACAATCGAGACGTTCATAGTAGGGATTTTTATATGCCAAATTGTGACTTCGTAGTTTGATTACTTGAAAAGAAATTAATTACAGAAGATAGGTACTTCTGGCTATAAAATTTTGTGTTGCACCAGAGAAAACTTCAAAATAAAAACCTCTGAAAATGCTGGAGGGAAGCTAAAATGAGATGCACTTCTGTGAGTAAATGGCACAGGGGGTATTTGAGTGGTAGAGAGTCTGTTTCACTTAATATACGGTCTGTTATGAAACGGATTATCGGTAAAAACAGAAAGAATCAATAACGTCATGGAATGAGATAGACTCTTCACTGTAAGCAGAATTACGCAGTTATAAAATGAAATTACTGACAAACGAACTTAAGCTACTAAAACCATTGTTGGAAAGCTCAATGCAAAGTGGTGCAGAATTTTTAATTAGTACACATAGTTATAGGACAGTCTGGGTAATATGTATAGGGAGAGTATTTTTGGGAAACTCATTATGTTTTTGACGTTACAGTGTTGTTAAGTCTCCTTCATGGTAATAAATCATGTTAATTTTAGAATTAAATAACATAAGCAATATAAATATAACTAAATATGATAATGTACTGATTTTAGATTTCATGAATATAGCAAAGACTGACACTTTCCATAAACTTTTAGAACAACCTTCATACAAGACGACGACATTCCCCGCCTTTCTCAATTAAAAGAGTGCATAGAAAAGTTATATTTTTTCCAATAATTTTGTTGTCATTATCATCTTTCACACATTTGATTCTTATATTTCCTTCAATTATTTATTGACAATTTATTTTTCAGTTATGTTTTAAGGTACAATGTATGTGGGAAAAGAGCAGCCTCATGCATGATTCGATCTCATTGTTAATGACTACGCTACGCATTCTTTTTCCTTGAGTGTGTCAGTGTTATTTGTTGAAGGATATCATTTTTCAAGAAATTTTCAATAGAATGGGTTCAGACTCCATTGTTATGATATAAAGAAAAGATTTACATGTACATTCATTTTTTCGTCAATTAAGCGTTTGTGTAGAATGGAGACTTGACCATTCATATTTTAAAAATCACTTTAAAAATTACTCTGATAAACCCATTTCCCACTAAATATGCTTTAACCGTCAACTCAAAAAAAATTGTCAATCAGTAACTTACTCTAAAAAATAATTAAATGAATAAAGTGTGTTAAAGATGACATAACTGACAAAATTATTTATGAAAAATAAAATGTATTCATGAACTTTGAAAATCCTACTAGAAATATGTTGCCTCAGAGCGGGAAATTAATTGTCCTCGCCTTGTACGCCTCCATTCTTTGTTTTCTAAATGTATTTATATCTAGACGTCAATCTCATCAGAATTTCACAATACTTCAGAAGTGCCATATAAGGCACGCAATATGAAGAGGGATGGCAACCCAACCAACATTGAATAAAATTCTCCTGTAACTTTTTGTTGCAGTATGGTCGAACATGATTTTCAGTTTTGTTGAATGATAAGTGCAATTTGATAGTTTTCTAATTTCAAACTGATAAGGAACAATTTTCTAGAAATAGCTTGCCTCAAACTCAAAAATTATCTAATATTCAGGAGAAATAATCCTGACAGCATAAATGTAGTGTAGTTTGTTTTAATAAAGTAGAAATTAGTTAAAAAGAAATTACTGTAAAATATTTTGTTTTTATGTTGGTTAAAATGGATATTTAGATTATACACTTGTAGTACAGTGTAGTTTGTTTTAATAAAGTAGCAATTAGTTAAAAAGAAATTAATGAAAAATATTTTGTTTTATGCTGGTAAACATGGATATTTAGAGAACGTGCCGGTTGTTCAAGTTTATGAATTATTTACTGTATTCATGTTGTCAGACGTATATTTAAAAAAACCTTGAACTCCAAACATTCACTGTTCTTTCTTATATTTACATTTTAAACCTATCACATATATTTACTATTCCAACATTGACTCTAATGACATACACTGAAGTAAACCAAAAGTCACGTGACGTTACAAACTGTACAAGATCTTAGCATTACACCGGTTTCTCACCGTATTCGGATATTATTTAAAACTCATACAATTTCATAGATGCAAAAGTCATTTCTTATAAAATTAGAACTTAAATTTGAGTTCTCATATTTTGCTTTCTCTCTTTTTTAGAAGTAACCTGTGGAAACCCTGGTTCCATAGCCAATGGTGCTGTAGTAGGATCAGAGTATACATACATGAAGACAGTAAATTATGTCTGTAACACTTATTACAATCTTACTGGAGGATCCGCATCTAGAACTTGTTTACTGTCTTCGTTATGGAGCGGAATCAAGCCAAGATGTGCTTGTTAGATCAAATTCTAAAATATTCAATAACAATGTACAAATTAAAATGTAGCTATATTAATAGAGGATATATTCCCATCCAAGTTTCATAGAATATTCTTTATTCTTAGCCCCAGGTTTTCCAGTTGAAAAGAAATAGCATTTGCTCTCTCTGTATAGGTTTCTATGGCTGTTCATAGTTTGTCAAAGTACACTGACTCTTGCAAATTGACTGTACTTCCATAAATTCAAGATCATTTTTCCAAGGTCATTGGACAAAAATTAGTAACCGAAGTAAAATAAAAGATCTCGGTCTCTTCATCTTGATCCATACATCTAATTAATATGATTTGATTCTTAAAATTTAATTTGTCTTAATGGAACATCGAACATCTATAAAACCGTTCATTTTATAATGTCATACTCAAATAAAACACAGTATTTACATGTAGGTCTCTACTCGGGCTAAGTGTCTCGTACTAATAAAAGAATGTCAAATTTTAATGATTAAGATCAATGCAGGCAATTTATTAAATGTGCCTTAACAGTGGTGGATAAGTGAAGGTATTTTTCGTCGGCTCCTCTTTTTCATTTTCTCTTCTAAAAAAAAACCCATTCAGCTAATATTTTTTTTTAAACATGTTTTATTTATTTGTTCACCAATCGATCTGTGCGAATTTCATTTACAGTTATAAACTCTTGTGCTAGTAATCCTTGTTTGAATGGCGGTACTTGCAAAAATGGATTGGATAGATACGATTGTTTTTGTACACCCAGCTTCTCCGGACTTAACTGCGAGAATGGTATAATTTTTACTGTTAATCACATTAAAATTAACTATGAATCAGTTTCATTTTTGCTGCAGTTATACTTCTGTTACAGTGTATGATTTACCAATCATAATATTTACAGATATTCAAGCACCTGTTGTACGGGGTTGCCCCGGCAACATAACTTCTTACTCTAAAAATCACAATATATTTGTGAATTGGACAGCGCCAGTTTTTTCCGATCCAGTAGGAAGAGATATAAGAGTAACAACTAATTATCCAGAAAACAACTGGAATTTCCCATGGGGTGATTTTATGGTACAATATACCGCACTGAAACCTTCCAATGGCCTTCAAACAGACTGCAATTTCAGCATAAAGACGAGACGTATGTATTATAAGTGGATATCTTGACCAATGTCTTAAAACTTCCTCACTAAGAGTATCTTATAATTTATGTTTTGTATTTTGCACAGCCCATCCATGCCCTGATCTGGTTGCACCAGCTAATGGTGCCTTAGTTTGTAATTCTTGGAAACATGATTATGGTCGTTTTTGTCTTTTAATCTGTGGAGAAAATCACCGTCTGGAATTAGGACATGATCAAAATCAGTGGTATGTTTGTGGAGCCAGTGGTAGATGGACACCAAGCCAAGAAGTTCCAAACTGTACAGGTATTATTTTACCACCACCAAAATAAACCCTGGATTTTCCTAAGGATTCTATATTATATAAATCATTGATATTTTAAAAGTCAACATTATTTTTTGTTTATTTGTAAAGGCCATATTTTGAAACATCTAAACATAAAGATAAGATAAAGCATAAACTCTGTCCATTCGTTTTTTTTTTTTTAATTTTCCAGATCTACTTCCTGGAATACCTCATCATAGAGTGAATAACTTCCGCTTTGTTTCCTGTGAAGATGAACAGGAAAAAAGAAAGATACAAAGCATGTTTATAACAAAGCTAAAAGGTTCAAATTATGAGTACTTTTGTGCGAAATTTGCGGAGGAATGCAAAGAAAGTAACGTCGACATTAAATGTGGGCTTACGTGAGGATACCATCAATCACTATTCAGATCCTTGTAATTACATGTGATTTGCAGAAACATTTATTTGTATTCAATCATCGCACATTTATTTTCCAAAATATATAATGTATCCTGTTTTTATCATTATATCATTCGTTTTAGTATATAGTTTAATTTTTTTTATTCGGAGTATTTAATTTGTTTATATAATTTCCTTAAATGTTTACATTGTACAATAAAAAAAAATCAGACCCCCCCCCCCCCTGTGAACAATGCTTCTCCATGTATTGATAGAGATCACTAATTCATAATAATTTCCCCATAATGATCAATTATTTTCATGAATATGATTAATTATATATATATTTTTATGATCAGTTATTATGGATAAAGTATCATGAAAAAAGTGATCATAGCATGTTTTCATATTTTTTCATTAATAAAAATAAAATCACGAAGAATGAAAAAGATGTGATACTGACCTACATGTAATAATATACTACTTATAAAAACTAACAAACAATAAAATAAAAAAAGGAATTTAGGTATAACTGTGGAAGAAGCACTTAAAAGTGTAGCTGTTAAATTCAGACCGTATGGTAAAGGACACTTTGCTTTGATGGGTTGAGTTAAGGGGGGCGGAGGAATGAAGTTACATTTAGGAATCACTGTCTAGTTTGTTCGGTATGCCAAGGCATTAACAACAGGTAAAGTGTGGGATAATTTGTGTAACGGGCGAAGCTCGTTATTCATAAATTATCCTACGTTTCCAACTGTCGTTGAAGTCCGAGACAAACCTTACAAACTAGACAGTGATTCCTTAAATTTACATTTATGTGTGAAGTAAGAAAGTGATATAACTCAAAAAATTTACATACACAAAGCATTCCATATTAATTTCCATAGTATATCCATCCTTTGACATCAGACACAATGACGGCCCGGGAATTTGACATACATATTAGGCACCTGAAGGCTCGCTTTCCAAAATTTACATTCAGTTTTATAAATTGAGAAATTAACACACTTATTTCAAAGAGTTATCAAAGAGAAAACAGTTGGAAATGTAAACATAAACTTATAAAGGAACTGAGTTACATGTACTCATGCAGTAAAATAATATCATAATTATGCATGATATGCATAATACTTATATTCGAGGTCCTTATTCCGTGGAATCACAATTTCTGTCCAATGTGCGGTGTACAGGAACTTCCTTAAGGAGATTGGAACCGGCTATCAAAAGTAATGATAATTTTTTATCAAGTATATTTTTAGAATCTACACATACATTGTATACCTTAATTAAAAATCGAAACAAAAAATGGAGGTCAATGTGATTCTCTTGGCCAATGTGCTTCTACGGAGCATTTAGTATGACCTTTTTGCACTGTGATTACGTCTAAAACATAAATCAATTTTTTAGAGTTTTTCCTTCAATCTTTTTATTCAAATAAATTATGGGAACAAACACAGTCTTATTTCATATTGAATTGACACATTAAAATTTGTGACAACAAAAATGTTTCAAATTACTTCGCATGGTAAATTATTTGACCTTTCTGCAATCAAGAAATATTATTTTTCTGGCATTAAAAATTTAACAAGCAATAAAATCATTTGAAACTAATGTCATTTTACTGAATTTAAGAAGAATGGTTAAAAGTATCTTATATTTTCAGAAAAGAAAATTTAAAGTGGGGGTCTGTGTTATTTTTTAGATATTATTGAAATAGTGTTAATTTTAAGCTTAAATTTTGGGCTATTTTTTTTCTGGATTATCACAATATATTGGCTATATTTGTCAAATATGATGAAAGAATTCATGACAGTTTATTTAATATATAATTTAAGATATGCATAAAATAGTTCAAGGCACAAAATAATTATGTGTGCAGGCTGCATTGAAAAATAGAAACCCAAACTTAACAATACTTTAAATACTTAGAAGGAGAAAAATTATCATATTCTTCTTTAAAAAAACCTTCCGCCACAAAATATAGTTCCTCACTTTTGATAAGGAATTTAACTATGGGGTTTTAACTGAATATAGTTTAATTGGCATTGTAGAATCCAAATTTATTGTAAGAACTAAAACATTATGCAGAATTTTTGAAATAGGTCAAATTAAGATCTGCTCAAAAGCTCAGGAGCGAAACTCAGTCTTTAATTGCCATTCTCTGTTTTCAGTGCGCTTTCAATACGCTGTGTCAAATTTCTGCGGAAAATTTCTGATTTTGAATAAAGTGTAAATATGTCCTACGCGGAAAATTAAGTCTGCATTTTTTATATCATTACTGATAAAGAGTTTATAGCTTTGAATTGGCACATTCCCTATAACATCAGAACAGGTTTTGAAAGGCCTTTAGCACGGGATGTGTGCAATCTTAGTAAAAATAAAGGGAAGGTAGAAACTCCAGCGCTTGTTGACTCGTTCGAATGTCCGTGGACAGAGTAAATCTTTGTTATATTTAGGAACCTCAAGATCACCGCGAGTGTTCCCAGAAACGCATCTGTCGCGTTCAACAGAAGCCTTAACTAATGAAACAAAAAAAAAAACTTTTGTGTGTCCAACTTTGTATTTATTTGCAAAAGACTGGTGTACATGAAAAGAAATCACTACTGTATGGTACGTCGATCTTGTCAAAAGTATTTTTTATTTTAGACCTTGAACAAAAATTACACGAGTAAATAAAAACTTTTATCCCATGTTTACCCCTTTCTCCCGTGGATATGACTCATTGGATATTTTTTTCATATCCCACAGTTAAGTGCAGTTGTGACGTCACAACTGCACTTAACTGTGGAATATGAAAATTTATCCAATGAGTCATATCCACGGGATAAAGGGGTAAACATGGGATAAAAGTAGTTGTCTTAAATATATGGAACAAAAGTGTCGTGATTTCACAAATGTAGAAAAATTACATTATCTTTTATTTTAATAAAAAATAAATTCATTAAAAAAATGTTTAAAAATTTAGTCTTTATTGAAAAGGTAAAAAGCACACGAAGGAGTTAAGAAAATTTAAAATAGATTCCCTTAAATAAGCTTTTTAAACGTGGATTTTGTATAAAGTATGTTCATGGAATGTTACTGAAGATTATTTTCATTTTATAATACATTTTCCTTTTATCATGACCCTAAATTGAACTACTTGAAAACGTATTACTAAGAAATAGTATTGGAAAATAAACTTCTAAGCATACGAAATGTAAAGGGACTTTGTAATCTCGGAAAGTATTTGTCAAACCTCGAGCTTCAAAGAAAATGATTTATTTGCAATGTTCAAAAATTACAATAATTCCCCGATAAAACACATTCCATGTATTTCTATTTATTTTTTATGCTAATTCTCATATTATTACAATCTACAACATTGTATGTACATGTATTAATTTACTATGTTTCTGACGTGTCACATGACATAACATTTGAAACCACAGGAAATTGTGGACAAGAATCCTACCCCCCCCCCCCCATATTCAAGCCCAGTTGGCTTGGACTTTTCTTCACAAATTATATTTGTTACACTTATTTATTTATCATGTATACCATAAGAAAATCGGGAAAAAACGCAAAATAATCGATCTTAAAAAAATACCCCACTTAACATTATAAAGTAAAGTAGGGGTATTTATTGTAAAGAACGATTATTTTGCGTTTTCCACACGAATTTTTTCTGTTGTACATGTATACATGATAAATAAGTGTAATAAATATAATTTTTGCAGAAATTTCCAACAAGCCCCAGGGTTTATTTTTTTTTTTTTGGGGGGGGGGGGTCTCTCTACAAGTACCTGTGTTGAAATTTTACTAAATACACATATTCAGATGTTATTATATGAATAGAACTCTCGTCGAGCCATGGACCCTATTCGACACTGCATATGTGTTTATCCCATACAGTGTAAATGTTCTCCGTTTATTTGTTACGAAAACATATAATAATAATCGTCATTAAGAATGAGGTTGATATCTTGATCTTCATGTACAAAATAACTTTGGTATATTTGAGAATTGGCAAAGTTGTACTATGTTGAAAAGCAAAGTTTTTTGACAGTGCCCTGTCCACCGGGAACATATCTTGATTATACTGTAAGCAGATGTCTTGACTGTCCTATTGGAACCTACAAAGAAACAGAAGAAGGTGCAACATGTACAAAGTGCCCAGTGGGAAAGTCAACAGAATCAGAGGGCAGTTTGTCAAAAGCTGATTGTATAGGTATGGTAGGATATTAGCGATAAACTTCTATTACCTAGTTTTTTTATCCCTCTATTATAGTGCAGTGCTTTCCCATTCGATTTTACAATACCTCGTATTGTTGCTGATAAAAAAAAACAAATTGATACGGACGTTTTCCATCTGAAAGTTACAGAAATTAATCCATTTATTTTGCAAAGAAATTTATAAAATATTAAAGAATATTTTACATTCAATGGATAAAGATCGTTTGCATTTCATTGCGATTATTAAACGGAACGGCTTTATGGAAGCGAGTAGTAATGTCCTATATCATATTTCCATAGAGAATAATCAGCGCTTGTAATTCTTGGTTCCTCTTGCAAAACAACGTCCTAGGTCTCAAAATGTTGCTTGAAATATAAAATCTTCGTCTAAAGTTTCGGCTTTATATTTCAAAACAACATTTCTATACCTTCGGGGTTATCCAACAGCATAATATAGAATGCTTATTTTATTTCCAAATATTTACATTCACAGCTGAATACTAGTACTTTCTTCTCGATTTCGTATCAAATGTTATTGCTGTTCATCAAGAGCAATCAACATATTTTATTTCAAAATTAGAGGGATTCAGTTTTTACAATCTCTCTTTTTTTACAAGTAGTGTCAAAAATCAACTGTTTCATGGTTCTTCCAATATATTAGGATAGTTTGATAATGCAATAGTCTACGTACATGTGTTTGAACCCATTATGTTAGAATAATTAAAACATACATATAAATAAAACAATAATAAATGGCTTTTTTGAATATTTTTATCTTGATACTATTCAGCAGGATATAGAAGAGGACTTCTCATCATTAAATGATACTTATTTTCTTATACAATGACTATCGCCAGATACCTGTAGACCTGGTACATTTTCTAAAACGGGCCTCAAACCATGTCTCAGATGCCCGTATAACCACTACCAAGATCAAGAAGGAGCAACATTCTGTAATCGATGCCCGGAAGGCAAAGTAACATCATCTGTTGGAAGTGAAAATATCTCTTTATGTGAAGGTACAGTACATGTGTATGTTCCAATACTGCTTTTTTATATTTGTTATTGTAAAATGATTCATAAGCAAAAGATCAGTATCTTTCCTTAATTTAAAATGGATTTTAAAAAGGTAATTTTTTTTAACTAAGCGGAGACAAATTTCGTCCAAGCTGTAACAAATGTAAATTCTGATTAACTTTAGTTTAAGATACTCTATTACTAGATATGGGCATACTCCTTAAGAGAGAAGAAACACTTTATCTGGGGCGTATAAAAGGCACCAATCAACTTACCTACGTAACCTGGTTTAAATTTGGAAATGAATCGCTAAATTTGACTTTTTCGGGCATCGTCACCGAATAGGAGCATCGAATTTCGTTTACAAGATCAACGTATTTACTTTATTATTGATAGGTAGATTTTTTTTCTCTTTTTGTTGATTTCTGTAAAATATTTTTTTTTTTTCAGTTTTCATCTCTATTTTGTTTTATTAACTTGTAGTTGGTAATTTTTTTTTCTTTATGCTAAATTTACATGTATTTCTTTTAGAAATAATGTTTCCACTCAATTGATTAATATGTCTAACCAGTGGAACCACGTGACTGTGATGCTGTCAGAAGACGCTTCCCATATACGACTTTACAATAGGCGTCGTCTACAGATGGATAAGATACTCAGTTTGACGTCACATTTTTATATATCAGATCAGGCTAACGTGGAGTTAGAACTAACATCAGGAAATGGTAAGAAAAGTTGTAAATGTATTAATTTTGTGAATTTTAATAAGCACAAAAAACATACTAGTACATGTATAATACAATTCTTTATATTCTGTTTATATTCAAAATATGTAAAAGAAACCTTAAGTTCATTTAAGGAATGAATTTATTAGCTACCCAATTTATACGGTATAAAGTGGGTTGAGACAGTTTACGCTATATAAACCGCGAAGCGGTTTATAAAAAAGCGTAAACTGTTCCAACCCAATTTATACCGTATAAATTGGGTAGCTATTAATTTCATTCCTTATAATTTAATTTTCATTCATTTAGTTTAAGAAAAAAGATACGTTTTTGACGTAGGCAGCCCAATTTATAAGATATAAAGTAAATTTGTTATCCAATCAAATGGCGCGTTACAATCAGAATAATATTATATTGCAATTAAACTATATGGTTCTATTATTTCATGTTTTGACTTACACAAATTGAACAGAAAAAAGTTCATTAATTGACAAACATTTTACTTCTAGATGTAATCCTTTCCGGTCTGCAGTTTACAGATAGACTAATTCAAGATGACGAAAAATCTTCAATTCAAAGGTGTAACAGTTCGCTAAGTTTGGTGATTTTCAATATGAGGAACTTGTCAGAACGCATAACGAACAACCCTTCCGTTCGCAAAATCATCCCAAGTTCATGTTTTGGTAAGCTTTATCATTATATTATATGAGAGAAAATATAAGTTGTGAAATATAAATTGCATTCATTATGACGCAATGTTTTAATTACAGATAAGGATGAATGTGATCCAAATCCTTGTAATGGTCATCCCTGCTCAAATGAAGCTGGAGGTTATTTTTGCAACTGCCTTTCTGGATTTAAAGGAAATATGTGCCAAACTCCACCAAACTTTTGTTCCTCCGGTCCATGTTTTAACAATGGAACTTGTGAAAATTCGAACACCTCATTCAATTGTTTATGTAACAAGCATTATACCGGAATAAGATGTGAAAATGCAATGAGTAAGTTAATATATTCATACAACACTTTGAACTTGTATGAAGCGCAAAATCAAATACATTTAAGGCATTCTAACATATTTTCAAAAATCGTATCCTGTAGAAGTATTAATGTGAAAATGAATCATTTTGTGGATTGATTGTCCTCGATAAAGATGTATTGCGAATGGTGTTGTTTAAGCAGTAAAATAAAACAAAAAAATATTGAGCCTCAATGACTCTTATTATTTATATTTAAGTTCAAATACGGTTAATTCTTTGCAAAAACAAATAATAACCTCATCCCTCATCATTTCAGTTGACGGTGGATGGAACAACTGGGGGTTCTGGTCAACTTGCTCAAAATCATGCGAGTCTGGGACGAGAAAACGAAAGAGATCATGTAATAATCCTCTGCCATCTCAGGATGGAAAACTGTGTGATAGATCGGAGGCTGAAGAACTTCAGGATTGCAATACAGATAAATGTCCCGGTATGATCATGATGAATTTAGAAATATATATAGCTTAATGTATCTGCATCGCATGCAAATTGAGTACTTAATATACACCATATTGTTATAGAATGCCCTCCCTTTAAAGCTGGAAATAACTCAGTTGTGGATTGCTTTGAGAACAGTACTCGACAGATAACGTGTTTTCTTTCATGTGAGGAGGGTTATTCATTCCATACGGGACTGCAATCAAATATAACATATGTGTGTGGATCGGAAACCTCATTTAAATGGAATGGAAGCAAAATTCTTCCAGCATGTGGACGTTAGTACTTTTATTCTATTATTTAATATGTTTTATTTTGTATTATTCAATCAAGCAAACTTTTGCCAATCCATGCATCGTTTTAACATCATTAATTTATGAATGCAGGTGTCCAGATACCAAAGGAGCTGAAAGCAAGCACGGATTTTAATTATGACAAAGCACTTAAATGTTCCAGAATGCAAGAAATAACGGATATCATTAAAGAGAAAACAAAAGAAACCGTAAGATGCGTAATGAATAAAACGTGCGATTCAGAAATCACACTGGAAGGTATTCAATGTACAATATTTCGATATTTATTTCCTAAAATAAAATATTTTATGTTATATTGTACAATCAATACGATTGATTGCAATAGACATGACCCCCTTCACTTCAGTGTGTATAATAAATATTTCCAAATAACAAGTAGGTGCACTCTAGGTGTTGACAGTTATGTTATCAATATTCCTTGTTTGTTCATTTACGTTAAGGAATAGAAGGATCTTGAATAATTGAGGAAAACTCCAAAGAAGCCTTTTGTTTATGTTAATCCCTACATATATCTAGGTTCTAACATATTTCATTTCATGTGTTAAACAATTTATTTTGCAAAATTGTACTGCTACACAAAAAACATTTATAAATAATGCTTACAAGTCCCTCCTTCTTTCTCGGTGAAAAATGCTAATACACAGTTACTCGGAATTTTGTTGACAAGTTTTTTGTTGCATTTTTTTTGATGTACAGAATTTTGGAAATATCGCAGATGAAGAATATGTCATATTAAAAACTAATGCCAAATGAATTTTGTGGTTTAATATCAACACATAAATTAATGGTTGACATCAATATTTTTAAAAACATTATAAAGATAGATTATTTAGAATTACCTATTACAATTATTCAAAAAGAATAAAGCGATGTGGTATTGATGGTCTTAGGGAATTTCTTTTTCTCGTTCTCAAGTTTGTTTCTCTGTAGGGATTTTGGTATAGTATATCACCTATTACAAAAATATTATAATATATATATAAAAGAAAAATCCAAAAAATCATCTTATGATAGATTAGTTCTTATGATATTATTTTATTATTTTCTGTAAAAAGATTGCACGGCAAACAGGAATGAAGAGGAAACAAGAAAAGCAAAACTTGTGTTGTCTCGTAAAATAAGAGCAACTGCAACTAGTGAGTATTTCAACAGTGCAAATTTGTGTCTAACAAAACGGATAAAACTTAAGAAGTATTTTCAAGTTAGCTTGATTTAAATTAAAATCTATTCAAAAGATCAGCTAAGTTAGATCAACTGAGACACTATGATTGCCTTTATTGTGAATTGTGAAATATAGTAACCCCCCCCCCCCCCCCCCCCGATCAGAGTCTCTGGGGGTCGGGCGTGGATTTATTGATCACATAATGAAAATAAATAAAGTTCTTTTGAAAAAGAGTTCTTCTTCCAAATGCATAGCCCTTGAGACAGGATTCTGGAATTACGCTGGGGCTCTATTATGATCAAGTATGGGAGTATAACTCTGCTCAAGGAAAAGTTAGTTCCCTTTAATTTTTGTAATTGTTAGGTAATTTAATAAAAAGATTTTTTTATGTATAATACAAAAATTAATTTCATAGTTTTTGATAGTCCGGTAGACTTATAAATGATAAATGAATAAAAATGATACAAAAATGCCAAATATCAGAATGTCTGTCAAACTTATTTTTAGCAATTTCAAAACTCTTTTTACTTATTTCAGTAGATGATAATGGAGAAGATTATGCAACTACTTTCTACGAACTTGAGTTTTCACTACAAGAAATAAATAACACCGAAGGAATTCTTTCTTTTAAAATGGATGGCGAAACTTACCGTTCACTCGGATCATCCATTGAACCACAGATCGTGTGTGAAGAAGGCCAAGGTGTCATTCAAGGATTGTGCAGTAAGTTAACAGATAAAGGGATTGTGCAGTAAGTTAACAGATAAAGGGATTTGCAGATTTACATTTTTTCGAATGTGTTAAAATTCCACTTTCAGAGAGAGAAGATTTTTCTGGGGAGAAAAAGTGATTAAATGTATCAATATCATTTATTTTATCTAGTGGATTGTCCTGCTGGCACCTACACAGGGAAAAGTGGCTCGCATGTATTTCATATGAAATTCGCACAAATATCATGCGAATTCTTTGCATGAGAAGGAGACGAAAAGGACCACGCATGATATTCGCATGAAAATATCATGCAATTTTCACATGAAATTCGCACGAATAGCATGCGAAAAGAAATTCATGCGAAATTCATGTGAAAAAAGAACCCAGGTTTCATATGAATATCATGCGAAGACAAGCATATTTTTCGTACCCCAGAAATTAATATCAAGCCATTATCTATGAGTGCCGCCCAAAGCTCAATCCATTAATTCTATTGTTCTTCCTTGGAAACAGAATTTTTGCTTCTTGCAAATGAATTTTCCTTGAACATATAGTACCATGGATTTAATATCTTCTCTTTTTCTTACTTAGTCAGTTAATCCAGATACAAGTAATGCATGATTATACAAAAAGTAACTTTGAATTTGAAAGAATCAAAACTTGTTTTCTGGACTCCCTGACTAAATAAAGACATTTGTGACATTAATTTCTACATTGAAAACTAAAATCATTGATCTTTTTCTATCTTCTTTATTGAGGTTCTCTTCACATAAGATTTCTTTATCTTGAGGATTCTTTTAAGAGGGTGTTGTCTTTATACCTGAAAATACAAAAGTAAACAATCTCAGGTTATTGAAATTCATAATGGACAATATTTTTTTTAAAATCAATTATGACTACCCTTGGTCTTTAAGTAGGATCAATACCTCTTGGTCATAATCACCTGTATGCCAAGTATGTTCTCCAGATACTACTCCAATAAAAAATTGTATTTTCTGAGATACTTCTATCAAATCTATGAACTTGATCTTGTCTTATGACCTCTGTTCTGGAAATGGCATATCTTATGATCATAATCAACCATTAGGGCAGTATGATCTTTGGCAGTTACTTTTTTTCAATATACAATTATATAATTATGTTATATGGCCAAGAATTTAAACTTGAATTCCTGTGACCTTTACATTGCTTAAATGACCAACATGCAGGGTTGTTTCACTGCCTCTAGTCATAATTAAGCAACCTTTGTATTTACTATATATCCTCATAAAAGTTATGATTATTTTATTTTTTAAAAACATATCTAGTTCAAATTACCCTATGTAAGACTTGGGATATAACTTTGAGTCACAAGCAAATTTTGTCTCAGGATTGTCTACTGTGTTTCCATTAAAGAGTTGTGATTGAAAAATAATTTAATACATTTGTACCCTTTTGATCTTGAACATATCTAAAATGCCCTTGGTACTGAGTCAACTGGCTCATCTCTGGACACAAGCTACCTTTCTATCAGTTATGAGCCTCAGATTGTTTTCTTGGTTACAAAGTCATGTTCAAGTAAGAATTTAATTCTCTTATTCCTCTTTTTAAAAGTTTGACAAATCAGTCTGTAAATTCCTGTTACCAGTTAGTTCAATGGTATATAATTACAAAGTGTAGGGAAAAACAAGGTGTGTTTCTGAAACACTGATGCCCCCATATGGCAGCTTGTGGCAAAGGTTATAGTTTCTCAAATGCAAGTCAAACTTCAAGGTTGAGAGATCAAAAATGCCCAAGCACCAACCATTCAACAGTTATGGTTAAGGTTAATGTTTTCTAAAAGTGGGCCAAACTCCAAGGTCAAGGTCAAAGGGTCAAAATTAATGGTATTCAGGGGGAAGACCTTGTCATAAGAAATATACATGCAGCATATAAAAGCCCTAGCACCAACAGTTCAGAAGTTATGGTCAAGGTTAAAGTTTTTCAAAAGTAGGTCAAACTCCAAGGGCAAGGTCAAAATTGTTGATATCCAAAGGAAGGTCTTGTCACAAGGAATACACCTGTGAAACTTGAAAGCCCTAGTACTAACTATTCAAAAGTTATGGCCAAGGTTAAAGTTTTTTAAAAGTGGGTCAAAAGTTATGGCCAAGGTTAAAGTTTTTTAAAAGTGGGTCAAACTCTAAGGTCAAGGTCAAAAAGTCAAAAATATTTACACCCAAGGAAAGGTCTTCTCAGGATAAATATACATGTGAAATCTGAAACCCCTAGCACCAACTGTTCAAAAGTTATGGCCAAGGTTAAAGTTGGGTAAATTTTTACAAAAGTGGGTCAAACTCCAAGGTCAAGGTCAAATACGTTGGTACCAAAAGGAAGGTCTAGTCAATAAATACACATGTGAAATATGGACGGACGGGGCAAAAACTTATATACCCACGACTCTTTGATTACCAGGGCATTATTATAAAGTGGTTTAAAAGATAATTTCCAGACAAAACATGTCTACAGACAGACAAACAGACATGGTGATTCCAGGACACCCTTACAACTTCTTTGTAGGAGCTAGTATATAACTTCATTGTAGGGGCAAAAAAGTTTTAGCTTTTACCAATAATATATGGCCCAGTGATCTTGACTTTTGAGATAATTCAATGTTTTACTATACCCACATCACTGTTTTCGTTATCCCTAAATGCTCTCCCATTGGAAAATGGTTAGTCTGTACATTTCTGTTAAAACTTGAATTTCCTTAATCTGAGACTTAAACAAAACATGAGTTGTGCTAACTGGCCAAGTTGCAATGGTTAAAATTGGCATTTAGGTGTGATTCTAGAGAATGTAATACGTACGTCTGGAAAGTGCAAAAGTTTACAACAACAGACAGACAAGTTTTGACAGTAAAAAGCTTACTAAAGCTTCTGGCTTAGATGGAATAATTAAATTAAATATGTTCAGCTTAATGTCAAATTTAAATTGTCGAAAGAAAAAAAATCATACATGTATTTACTTACATATACCATTGACAAATCTGTTTGCATGTATCTTCTGAGGATATAGGTTCTCTGGTATTTGAAGCTGTGATGACATGCTAACTGTGCCTACAGTGAAAATTAAAAAATGTCAGATACTGTCAATTCAATAGCATTTGGTTAATTATCTCCTTAGTACTACTGCATTTTTATGCATTTATTCTATAAATTAGCAGAATATATTTAAGAATTAGATAAGCAGAAATAACCTGAATGCTTATGGTTCTGCTAGTCTGATTCAAATAATTCACAGGAAAAAAAAATCCTGCTTTTCTGCAGCCTTATCCTGATTTTCTGCAACTATATTTTTGCTTTTCTCTGTTTGATCTTCTATTATGGCCCCACCCTACCCCCAGGGGACATGGTTTGAACAAATATGAATATACCTAACCTTACCTGAGGATGCTTCTGAATTGATATGGCTAATCATGGATTTGCAATTCTTTGGAAGAAGATTTTTAATGATTTCTCCTATGTATTCTCATTTTAAACTTTGATCACCAATTATGGCCCCTCCCTACCCCTAAGGGGACATGATTTGAACAACCTTGAATGTAAACTATCAAGGATACTTCCATATAAATATGTCTAATCACTGCTTAACTGTTCTTGAGAAGAAGATTTTTCACATGTATGCCTAACATAAAAATTTGATCACCCATTTAGGCCCTCCCAACCCCCAGGGGTAATGAATTGAACAAACTTTAATCTATACTACCTGACAATGCTTTCATATAGATATGACCAATCATGGCTTTGCTGTTCTTGAGAAGGAGATTTTTAAAGATTTTTTCTATACACTGTATATTTATTTCTATGTAAAAATTTGTTCACTCATTGTGATCCCACCCTAGCCCCGGAGGTCATGGTTTGAACAAACTTGAATCTACACTACTTAAGGATGCTTCTTCATAAAAATCACCAATCATGGCTTAACTGTTCCTGAAAAGAAGAAATTTTAAAGATTTTTCATGTTTTCCTATGTAAAACTTTGATCACCCACTGTGGCCCCACCCTATCCCAAGGGGTCATGATTTGAACAAACTTGAATCTACATTATGTCAGAAAGCTTTCACATAAGTTTCATCTTTCTGACCCAGTGGTTCTTGAGAAGAAGATTTTTAAATATCCACACCCAATTTTTACTATTTCTTACTTATCTCCCCTTGGAAAGAGGGTATGGCCCTTCATTTGAACAAATTTGAAACCCCTTTACCATAAAGGATACTCTGTATTAAGTTTGGTTGAAATTGGCCCAGTGGTGGAGAAGAAGATGAAAATGTGTCGTGAAAAGTTTATGACAACAATGACAGACGACAGACAAATTTTGATCAGAGAAGCTCCCTTGAGCCTTTGGCTCAGGTGAGCTTAAAACCAATCATGGAAAAGCAGCATGGAGTAGTCGCAGAAAAGCAGACAGGTTGCAAAAATAAGATGGGGGGAAAAGTATGTCAGCCACTTGATCATATAAATAACAACATTATTTATATATATATATTGATGTATACCTTTGCAATAAATATTTTATTCTAGATTTTTCTTACCTGTTTGCATGTAACATATATGTATAATCTTTGAGAAGCTATCAGTGTGGTATAGTGGGGGACCATCTGCTCATTTTCTAGCAAATACCTGCAAGATAAGAATACAACATTTTAGTAAACATTTCTCAAACATGTCATTTATAAGTAAACACAAAATAGAATATACAGTACAACTCATTTACAGGGAAGTTACTCGGACTTGCTGTCTTATAATTAAGCTTCTTTATATATCTGCATGTATTTTGGAATGCATAAAAGTTTAACTCCTAAAACAACTGAGATTTACCTCTTTTTATGAGAACTGAGTTCTGTTGTATTTTCAATTTAAAATGCATAGATATGTTTACAGTGGCATTAGTGCTCCTAAATAAATACTTTTTATCTCTAGCTCAATCAGAAACCAATTGATTTATTAGCTATATTACATTACCGCTTTTATTAATATTGCAAACAGAGCGTCAAACTTCAAACTCGATGAATTATAAACATTTTTTATATCTATCCCCATTTATAATTAACCTCCTAGTGTTTTTAAAACACTGAATTTATCACAGCACACCCCAATGCCTGCCCTGGTGGCAAAAAGATCAAAGAAAACATTATTCTTTTCACTCTTTAAGTCTTGACCTTTTGGTTAAGTGATTATAGCGGATTGTACCACATAGGAAGAAAAGAAGACCCCACAAAGGGACACAACTCATTTACTATTTGCAAACTAGTGAACATGAACTACAGTGTATCTAAACAGATGTGCCCCCACTGTGCATGTCATTAGTACATTGTAGTAATTATATAAATATCATGGTTCTATATAGAGAGAGAGAGTAACCTCTTTGTGATTATACATGTACATTTACAAATTAATGTTTTGATTGGTGGTGATGGGTGAATGTGAGGTGTAAAGCAGAGTTTGGAGAGGAAGAAATAGGGAAGGTCGGAGTCAGACAGAGGAATATAAAGGAAATTCAAAATAGTAGAGTTGAAGGGATGGGAGCTAGGAGAAGGATAAATTAAAGACCCACCCCACTTTTTTCCAGGCCACCCATCCATTATGTATCTATTTTTAGAACAAAATGATTGACTTACAGTCTGATTAAAAAAAAAAATTAGGTATATCCTAATATACATGTATAACTTTACAGTGCTGTATAATGCTTGGTGAGGTTTACACCAGACCCAGGTGCAACAGGCAAAGAGTGCCTGTGCCAGGTCCATCTTATTTCAACATATCTATTTATTAAGCTGTCAGCATACATGTATATTGCCAATAAATTATATTACATTTATCTGGTGATAAAGGAGATGATAAAAATATGACAAACTTACAGAAAATATGCAGTTGAATTTACTCTGCTCTTTCTTGTCTGCTTTCTCAGCCGCATCATGACGTAATATGTGACGTACGGCATTCCATAAAAAAACTACTTTTGGTTTCGTAAAATAAGTGTATACCCCGACCCCGTAGTCATCAAAGTTCCGACTTCGACGCGGAAATAAATTTTCAAAATAAAGATTTAAAGGACAAAAATTATAGTTATTTAGATATTTCCCGATTCTGTGATGAATACGAAATGGACTGGCAGATTTAGCCAGGTTCTACTTGCACTTCCTGTTACTGAAAAAAAAAACACGAGTGTACCCTCCTGTGGCTTGTTCCAGAGTTTCCTTTGGGATTTATGTGCTCTAATCCCTTGAAACGACGGTGAATATGTATGTACTCTTAATCGTTTGTCATATTTTGTGTTTAAAATGTAGATTCTTATTGTTATTCATTTTGCAACGAAAATTTTCAGAGTAAATTCGGATCTCGTTTTCGTTTCAGGTTCAACAGTTCAACGTAACACGACCAGGTGAATCGAATGGTTCCGTTTCATCGAAGTCATAATGAAGTTATGCATTTTTTATGCTAAGCGACATTTATTTGAAGGCTTTACTAAATTTGAGTAAGTAATTAACATTAAAAGTGATTTTTAATTGTGTTGTTCATGTGCAGAGACTTGTAAACACGACTTTTACAGTGTATCACACAAAATATTTTAGGACGCAGGTCCCACAAAAGATCCAATTTTCTTGGGGATTAATCTCACAAATGTGAGGGTTATGAATGAAAAAAATTCCTTGTAATAATTAAACTGTTGCATTTGATATATTCTAATTATTTTATGCAGATTAAAAAAAATCCATCTTTTCAGCATTATAATGTCTGTAAAACTCAAAAATCCAGTTGGAATATCATAACTAAAATGGACTATTATATCTAATTTGGACAATAGGTTCCAATAACAACCTTATACAGTGTTTTCTCTTTATTTCAAAGTAAAGCATTAGAGATCAATTGTATCTGGCTTTGGGTTGATGTTTATGACAAATCTCTGTGGACCTTACAACAATTAAATTTTATTTTATTTTATTTTTTTATTTCAAAGCGGCATTTTTATCAATTGAAGCGATTAATTTGGCCGGTAGCTGGTTCTTAGGGAAATCACTACTTATATAGAGAGTTGCATGGTCAATAACATGTTCTGATGTCTGACATAAAAAAAAAATTATGCCTCTATTGTGCAGTTATTAATGTACAAAACACAGGGTCTTCTGTTTTGCTCAAAACATGAAATACCAGTGCAGTTTAACATAAACAAGTTGACAAAACATGGACCTTTCAGGTGATAACATGGAATTTATTGTATGTAATGACAGATCCTATTCAGTAATTATAGGAGTTAGCCCCTTTGACTGAAACAATTGGAATATCAGTATGGGTAGTTAATAAAAAATTTTATGATTTAATTTCTTTGTAGGAAATGCTTGTCAGGACAAAAGACTGAAAAAGACTGAAAAACTGCCTTTAAACACAGCCATCATTAATGTAAATGGATTCATAAGGAGCATCCAAACAATATGATATTAGGAACATCAGAGACTGGCAATTTTTTACCACTCACTGTGATAGATGCATCTAAATAAACATTGAAATGTTAAATTTTTTTGTTCATTGCTTTTCCTCATATGGTATTAATATTGCATAACATTCTTGTGAATATCGCACGATTTTCACACGAAAAACAGACAAAGTGGAATTTGCATGGATATCATGCGAAATTTTAGTCGCATGAAAATCGCATGAATTTCGCATGAAATTTGTGTGATAACATTCGCATGAAATTCGCATGTGGGACTTTTCGCATGATTTTTGTATGATTTTCGCATAAATTTCATGCAAAAAGGCAAACGCATGAAAATCATGCGAGCCACTTTTCCCTGTGTATTCATCCTTAAGTCAATGTCTCTTATGTGATTCTGGTTTGTACCAAGATACACCTAGAACAGATTTTTGTAAATCATGCCCTGAGGGATATACATCGGCTGGTTATGGCGCTACAAAATTGGAAGATTGCTCAGGTTTGTTCCATTAATTTGTGTTTTCAAGGTATGGTGCATTTTCGAGTGAAAATACTGCTTTCATTGAAAAAGAAGCTCACAAGTAGTCATAATGTCATAAATCTGCAGTATTATTTATCATAATAACTTTCTCAACATTTTTGTTTTATTTTAATGGAATATATGAACATCAAATAATTCATATTTTCGTCTTTAATCATAAATATTTTAGTGTATATCTTTGTATTTTAGAGGCACAAGCCTTTGCTGTTTCAACGCAAAAAATTGACATCAAAGATGGTAATAGTCATGCATTGTTTCTGTGAATAGTTTATATAAATATTAAAGAAAAACTTATGTCCTCCCTTTATATGGTTTTTTTTTGTTACAGATTGACCTAGGTATTCAGATTTGAAAACAAAACTTAACAAAATAAGTAATACTAGAGCCAAATACTTTGAGCTATTGCACACTTATCACTATGATTTTCATAGAAAATACACACCAAATACACACTAACTGATATTAAAACTTGAAAAAGAGAAGGAAATATAGACCAAAAATGTTTTCCTCATCTCTGTTAATTTCATTATATTTTATGTAAGAAAACTAGTAATTGACTTTCCAATTTCAATAAAAAATTAGTTGACTGGTGACTAAGTACTGTATAGCGTGGTAGTCGGTCAAGGAGAGTGAAAGCCTTAATTAACTCATGTGAATAAAACTGTAATAAAGGGGTACCATGAAGGGTGTTCGAATGAAAGGTCCTTTACAGGGTAACTAGATAATATTTTGAACAATATATGATGAAACAGAATAATATATAAATGTGGCATAAATTCAGTATAGTGTATTAACTATATATATTTTGCCTATACTTTCCTTTTCTTTAACAGAGACAACGTCCTTTGGTGTACCATTCCTCTATTTTGCTATTGGTATAGCTGCTATTTTGGTGATTGGCATTGTCATAACAACGATTTACTGCATATATAAAAAGAGGTAAATATTTTTTCGTAGACAGGCATCTCATGCGATATTTTATTATTTTCAATCTATACAGCTTTACTTTTTATTTTATTATTATTTCTATACGAAAGGAAAAGGACTACATACGATTTGAACAAAGAATAAAATGGAGTGAATATTCACGATAAAGTACCCCTTATACCCTGTGTTGCTTCTCATCATTAGAATGGCGTGAGTAGAAACTGTATTTTCATCAATATACAATTCTTGAAGGCTTATTTAATTATGTAAATTGGAATAAATCACATATATAAAGTATATCACATGATGTTTACATTAAAGTTGTAAAGAACTGCGAACGATAACATTGTTCTCCCGCCTACATCCAAGTCATTTTCAAAAGTTAACACATTCGAATGATTTTTCATATTTATATAGATATTTATAGGAATTTTCATAAAACATTACTTTTTGGGAAAATAAAGAGAGTTAACTCTATAATTTGGGTAAAACTTGTGTTTTCACTATAGAAATCAACGGAAAACTGAAAATATTTTTAAAACATCATCCCCCCCCCCCCATGAAACAAAAATTCCTTTCTACAGGTAATATGGACTGCCATTTCACAAATTCATACCAAAGCTTTTTGTGTTTCACGGGGGGGGGGGGGACATATATTTACAAACAATAAACTTCAAAAATACTTATTTTCTCACCAATTTCAAAGGGTTTTACAACTAAAACATTGTATTTTATTAATAATATATGATTAATTTTATATGCGTAAAACATAAAAGATTTAAGGAATATTTTTTCATATCCAAGACTATTTAAAAGTGTGTTGATTCTTTAAAGCCCGATTTCAATGGAAAATATCGTCTACCCCACTTATTTAAAGAGCTGCAATTATGGGTAATTAACTATTTGACACTGGCATTAAAATTATCAGTCAATTATCATTGAACTGTTCTTTGCATTCAACAAAGATTGTGCGGCCAAATTCCCATTAGTATTGAATTAAATGGGTGTTAAATGTAGGCGGGAATCGAGAGTTAGTGTGCGTAGTTCTTTGATAACTAAATTCTAAAAAGATTTATTACATGTATAATGTTTAAAAACAAGAACAAAAAAACCTTGGAAAGGATTATACTTATAATTTTATATATATATATATATATATATATATATATATATATATATATATATATATATATATATATATGGAAACACAGAGGAAAAGATTGTCTATTTAAGATTTTCATACACAAGATTAATCTGACACAGATGCATGAATTATGTAAATTTCGTAGAAAGGCAGTGTTTTCTGAAAGAAAATTCGATGTTTTCTGAAAGAAAATATGCCTATGATTTAATGAAAAGTTAAATTGAGAAAATTCAGAAATCAACCAACATTTTCTTTAAGAGTGACCAAGTTGAATTTACAGGGTAGCTCGAACCATTTCCAATTTACTGAAAATGTTTTGGTGACTAAGCTTGCATTCATGATGTATCCAGGGATGTAAGCTGTTAGACTTCTTTCGGATTCTGAATCTGAGCTAAATTTTACATATGATTAAACATTTGGAGGGGTGAATTCCCAAGGAACTATAAGCTTTATCTCGACAAAAAGAGTTTTTGAAGAGGTTTATTCCCAGGTTACTGTAAGTTCCATGCCAACCAAACTTGCATGAAAAATGATATAAGGTGTTAACACTGACAGACTGCCTGACAGGGCTCGGATGCTGAATCTTACATTATATTCCTGGTTTTTGAAGTGAGAAAGCTTTTGAAGTATTTTTTCTCAAGTAAATAAAATTCCTACCAAGACCAGTAAAGACTTGGCTAAATATTGCTTCTAGGGATGCGCACTGTTTGAACATTGTTTAGTGTAGAGCTAAATTAATGATAACATTAGTTGAGGACAGCTGTGTAATCTTTGATTTCATATGTTTATTTTACAATTGTTCATTTTTCAAATATACATAAGTGTTTGATATTGTTTATATAATTAGGGCTTATTATACAATATCTCATTAAATTGTTTTTAAATTTTTGATATTATGACAGATTTATACATGGATTAGAATTTCATGATTTGTATCTTCGAAGAACATTTACTCATACATGTATAAATGTTTTTGGGTGGGTGGATCCTATTTGCAATTGGATTGTGGCGGTCATTTTGTTTTATCCCACCCTTTTTGATGGCAGGCATATCAGTGCCTGATTATGGAATGTTTAACTTTAGCGGGTCAGTTCTTGCATAATATGATGCCAAAGATTTTTGTGTTCTTTAGAAGTTTTTTTCTAGTCTCTTCTGACCCCCTAACTATGTGCATTTTTGTTTTGCGTCGTTTGCTTGAATAAATGACATTTCTTCACTTTCAATACTGCTGTTATTTTTTTTCAATCCATCAAACAAACTAGCTCAGTTAACTTGGCTTCAGACTTGTAGGAATAACAAAGGGACATAAATGTTTATATAATTATATTTATTAGCATTCTTCATTTATTTTACTCAATTTCATATTTTTAAATTTATTTTCTATTGATCTTATGAAAAATATATGTAAATTAATAATAATAATAATAAATAAGCATGCATTAAAGAATATTAATATTCTTGGAAATAAATGAATGAAATATGCATGGAGATTTTGAACAGTAATCAAGCCCAAAGGTACATTGAAATAATACAAATTGGAGCAGAGCAAACAAGGACCTCTTTGAATAATAAGTTGCAAGAGTATACGATACTTGTTAATCAGATATCAATTATGAAAAGTGAACAGAAAAAAAAATACACTTATTATATTGATTGATTGCTCTTCTGCATGGAAGCGATGTTTTTAGAGGAATTAATCCTGATTGGACGAGATGTAAATACGAATGGAACAGCTTGAAACTATTATCATCTTTAAGTGGAACCTGCGATGTGGAAAATAGTTATCGGAGAAGAGAGGTTACCTTGCTTAAATCATGTCCTGTTATAGTCTGAAAAATTTGTTATAAAAATATATTCCAGGAATATTGAAGGCAATGAGAAATTCTCTGATGTCTAGCTCAGAATTCTGGGTAATCTATCCTCAGAACCGGGGAGTATTTTGGAATTACCTCAGCGGTACCTTAGGGACCAGCCTGATCCTCGTGGGTACCAAATGCAAGGTTTGGGGCCTACCCCTGGGGGATATTATCCTCATCTAGTTGTTGTATACCAGGTGAGGCAGGTATAGAGTAAGAGCTCGAGTTAGAACTTGAATTCGTTCATTTGGTGTGACATTCACTCTTGTTGGGGGCACCAAGAGGCCCGTTCCCGCCTCAGTCACTTGTGGAAGCTCTATTCCGCCAGGTTCTAATGGAGGTCATCCCGGTAGGCAGATAGCGGTTCTCTGGCTTCCGTCGGGGTATTTTCATCTATGTTTAAATAGATTGTAATAAACACTTGGCACAAAATGTAATTCTTATTTCATCAATGAACGCGATTAAAATTAATGTGTTAATATTCATTGCATCTGGGAATACGTATGCGTAAACTAAATGTAGATTGATACATTTATCATATTTATTAAGTATAATTAATGAATAACTTACTTGTTAGTGCCATATTCAAATAAATTATATTTCACATCTCATTTCGGTGATTTGGTTTAAAGTGTTTGGTTGTAACTAACAAAAGAGTTAAGGATCTCAATCCAATATACAGTGTTAATATCTTTTAATTTCATATTGACAATAAATAACAATTTAAAACCATTTTATTTTTTTTTATCATTTTTAAACCATTGTGATTTAACCAAGTATGTTTGATTTGTTAAGCGCAGTAATTTTATAATCAAAAACTGAACTCCCAAGATTGTCGTTAACGTTGTCGATTGTCGTTAACATTGATTTCTTATTGTTTAAGATATTTCAACGGTAATGCACCATCTAATATTTATTCTTCCTTTCACACAATATTAGAGAAACTGGTTAATATTGACTCACTCTGTCTAATATAAATCCGCAACCTTGAAATAATCAAATATTATAAACATAGAAGACAGCATAGACATGAATGCCGTCAAAATCATGCACTTAACATGAAACACAGCTAGACACAGACAATATTCAATGTCTTTTCGTCGAAGGCTAGAGATGTGTCATCCGTCTCTTTGTCTATCCATATCATTTATTTACCACATTTTAAAACCACATTTACTTGAGAAACACTTGTGAATTTCGTGAATACAGTACTGGCAATATTTACATTGTAATAGACTACTAGTATATTTAATTAGGGGAGTGGGAGGGTAACACACATGTGCAAGATTAATGAAAGTGTATCTCATAAAAATATATAATTTCGTATGAAATTTATGAAATGTCAAACTTCGTATTTTATATTTACCTTTTCCGTACATATTGTAACATTTCAAGTAGTACTAGGTCTAGGTGAGTGCAATTAATTAAGAGCAAATTAAATAATGAAGAAGTGAAAAGTAAGATGGAAAGTATTCTTTTTTTCCCCTTCGTATCTAGAAAAACTGTTCATCCTAAACAAAGATACACTAAAACTTTATTTCAGTCTATGAAAATGTTATTCTCAATGTTCAGTAACCAGAGACCAGTATCGGGGTACGTTGTGTAAATCATGCAACCTCCTCGATCCAAACCTTTCTTTGCAATAAAACATGTTTTCCAGCTAGAATATTATGAAAGAGAAAGCTAACAATGTCCAAGCGGCCTGGCTGATTTCTGTTGACAACAGTTACACTGATGTGAACTCTAAAATTATAAAGATTTTAATCATCGTTTTCAACATTTGTTACATGTAAGAATTTTTATACCAGAAAGCTATCGTACATTTGACGTACGATAAGAAATTGGGATACCAAAGTATTTTCTTTGCTTAAAGATGCAGACCCTGTGTTTGTTTTTGACAGAAGGTATACCTGTATGTATGCATGATATCAATGCTTTAGAGAACAGTGGCTTGAAAAAAATCGCGAGTAACTTTGTAGGTTTTCCACATTGTTTCTTTCTCAAGTTTTCAGACTTCGTTTTTCGTGGATAGATTATTTATTGTTACAAAACTATGCCTCCTCATTTTCATTTCAATTCATTTACATATAAAAATGTAAATGATTAAAATCTTTACAGTTTTTACTAAATTTTATGAAAGCACTTTTTCCCTAAAACAGAAGTACAAGTGTTTACCTGAAACATTAATTAATAAACGAATCGACTTTCCAGAACGAAAAAAGAAAATACTGAGGTCACATCACATAGATAAAAAAATACGTTTATAGTCTTTATAAACCCGCTACTAAGGAATATATGTTTGAATCTCAAAGTAAGTGCAATAAAAACGCTCTTCAGTTCATTACACTTCATGAAAATATTCTAGGAAACCAAATCACAAATCTATAGCAAACAAAATAGTCTGTTGCGTCTTGGATGCCTTTTATTTTGTATATTTTGGATGCCTCAGGTGCAATCAAATTAAATTGTTCTGGCCAAAAACTGATCACAGATAACTGTTAATTTCATAATGTTACATGTTGTTCTGTTGATTCTCAAAATGTATCAAAATCATGCTCTCTGATTTCAAACTTAAAATACCAGTACATGAATTCTCCTATCAGTTATAATTAATGGTCAAATCATAAAACTAATTGTATGGCTTAAAGAATTATTATCGAAAGGTTTTTTTGTCTAATTTCATTTCACCATTAATGAAACTATTGTAAAATTGAATTTCTGTAATTAAAGAGGGATTATTACTTATAATTGGGAAAACATAAAGGGATGAACGGATATGATAATACTGTTGTAGATACGAAAGCATTATTTAGAAAACAGGACAAGGTAACTGTCACAGTTTCTAATAAATGATTTTAAACTCTTTGTATGAGTATATTCTTCTATTAAGAAATATTTTGATAAATGGTTGTGTAATTTTGAATTATTTTTCCGTAATTTTAGCATCCTTGGGTTTGTCATGGTTTTTAATCGAACTCGGTACCTCCAGTTCATGAAGCGAAAATCCTATCACTAGTCTAGTTTGACCGTAAATGCATTTGAAAGTTTGATTGAAGATTATTTTTTCTCCATATATTTATGCAAGAAAGTAAGGAAAAAACGAAGTAGCATTTAAATTCATATTTTTAGCATTTCTTGAATTTCGTTAAAACGTTTCATAATTGGAATTCTATATCCATACATATATACATGTAATGTATTTCCGAATCAAATGTAAAATCAACACATTTAATTAGCAATCTTACTATGTTGTAAACTGTGATGTCCTAATATTAACAAAAGCTGGAACCGAAGGTGAAAATATCTGAATATCACACTCAATCTGATACATGAAGACTAAATAATTGACATATTTCCGTCGCTGATGTAAAAGTGAGTCCCCTTCACACACGGATGCAGATTTCATTAGATCGAAGTATAGTTTAACTCAAAATCCTTTACACTTTCGAGGTCACAATCTCCATAATCGTAGACCTGCACGATCAAGTGCATGTAATACTATATACATGTATATACTGGACAGGAAATTCATCTTAAAAGTGAATTTATGTTTCATTATTAATAATACTTTGACAAGATTATGTTATTAATTTCAACAAATCATTTGAAACAAAGTAGACAATTTATGTAGTCAACTGCTGTGTAAAAAATTGCTTTATGGTACACAAATTAAGAATTACCGTACAGAATATTTAAATGGAGAGAAAATTACAGGTAGCAAAGCAAGAAAAAGTGAGGACAGTTTTCCTTATGATACTTAAAAATCAATCAAGAAAAGAGCAACATCATTCTCTAAATATTTTAGTTTCCACGTTATGTAAATATATCAGGCTTATCTCCTTAAATGTAGGTACATGTAGAATATGGTAGTGAAACCATAGAAGAAAAAAGAAGGGAGAAAATTTAATGTAAACAAGCGTACCTGCTTCATCGTAGTAAAATTTTTATATGCAGTGAATTTTTAGATTTTGAGAGAAGATGATATTTCTGTTGAGAATTTTACTGCTGTTTGCCAGTCTAAATTTCGGGAACAGTTCAAAACTCATCGTTATACTAATGGACGGTTTACGGTGGGATTATTTCGACAACGTGGATATGCCTGGGTTCGCTGAAATGGCACGGGATGGTGTGAAGGCGGAGTATATTGTCCCTGACTATCCATCGATATCTTATCCTAACTTTTACTCCATTATGACAGGTTTGGTGGTATAATTCTTTTAATAAAAAATTCTCCAATGTGTATAAAATTCCGATTTAGTTTCTTTTTTTTTTCTTTCTTTCTTTTTTTTAATACATATTTATGTACAGTTTTCTTTCACAAATGTTAATTTGTTAAACCATACATTATGAACAAATGTTCTATCAACCAAATCCGTACGTATTTCTCTAACTTCGGTGTTAAAATGTGTTAAAATATAGTTTGATCACTTATTAAAAACCAATTCAGTTAACCTTTATATGGCATAAATTCAGGTCTACATTGCGAATCCCATGGAATGGTAGGGAATTTCATGTACGACACCATTCATGACAAAAACTTTCTAATTGGTCTCAACCCTGATCAAAGTCTTCCTTTTTGGTGGAATGATGCAGAACCATTATGGGTAACAGCGGAAAAACAAGTATGCAGTGTTTTTTTTTATTGTTAAAAATCTAAAAATTAAAATATTGACAATATCTGTGTAATCTTTTTTACTAGATCTTCTAACAATCTATTGATATTCAGATAGGTACTAAATGTGTCACATTATAAGCACGCCAGTTCTTGTATTCTTATGAAGCAGAATTTACTTTTTAAAAACTTCTACATGCTAGATAAAACAAGTCTCTTGCTGTAGCTTTTAATTCAACATCTAGATATTTCGACACTTTTTATTAATTAATGATATTAATTTTCTTTCCTACATTGATTAGATATATCCCATTCATCTCTAAGTAAAAAAACATCATGAATCTGACACATCTGTTTTATACATGTATTTGGATGATTTAAGAGAGAAATACATTAATGGCAAACTAACATCTAAACTTTATGACAAACGTGATGACAAAATTTTCTATCGTCAACTTCCCAATATATCATTATCACCTTCATACGGTGATTATGATTCCCATTTGATTCGATACACAAGCCTTATGTTTTTTCTACCTACGAACACTTTCTATAACAAAGCAGGCTACTGACAGATAAGTTGATGATACAAGGATATCAACAATCTCGTTTAAAATCTCAGCATTTCGCAAATTCTTTCGTCGATGCAATGACCATATAAGCAAATAAAGTCTATCGTTTGGTCACTTGTTGACTGACGTCTTTTATATAAATTGCTAGGCTATTATTTCCACATTGAATTTTCCGTGTATCCTGTAATGACAATGGCACACGACGGGTGTGACCAGTCGACAGGAGATGCTCTCATCTTTATGGCACCTGATCCATCCTCTGTTTTCAGAGGTCAGTACGTGTTTGTACTGCTCATAACTTGAATTGTTTATCGGAGTTTTGATTAATGTTTGTTATCTTCAAATTTCATTATACAGTAAAATTAAAGAAATAAATATTTGAATCAAATATATATAAAAGCAAATAAATGTTTTCTTGACCTATTTGAATTCGATTAAGGTAAACAATTAAATTAAACTATTGAAGTCAATCTATTGTCCATGGGTATTTTCAGGAATGGAAAGTTAAGAACAATGGGCGACTTTTAAATGACATTTATAGAATATACTTTTCACATTTATTTTCATCTAAAAATGTCAATCCCAGCTAAGAAAATTATGTCGATTTGTTTGAAGATGAAACTCATGTCTCTCAATTTCGTTGAAAGCTTAAATGCTCTAAGAATTGCATTTTCTTTCATATAAAACAACAAACATCACCCAACATAGTCCATTCTTGATGTGAACTTTGACCAATGTAGAGCTGTACACGTCCTAGCGATGGCACAATCGAAAGAATACATACAGGGAAAATTACATTCCGAAACAAGAGACAATCATGATATATTTACTTTCCAATAACAATTTCAGGGTGATGACATACAATGCACATTCGAATTATAAGCCACTATTGTGTCAATCTAAAGTAATTATGGGATTAATTCTCCACTACTAATTAATACTTATAATAATTTGGCCCCCTATAATTCCCTTACATTTTAACAAGGTGAAGATACACTAATAAGTCATAAAATGCCAACTTAAGAGGGTTGTCCCAGAAGAACGCGAACTTTTTAAATATTTCACAAACTACTTGACAAAAATTATTCATTTTTGGCACAATGTTGGGAAATGATATTTTCGTCCGTCATTTTGACCAAATACTATAAGGTTGGAATGCCATATGCATTTAGAAATAGCATTTAAAGGTTGTTAAATATCGGTGGTCACCGCACGGCCATTTCTTGACTTTCAAAATTAGCATAGCCATCTACGTTTTTTCTTTATTACATGGCTATATGGAAATATAATGTGACAAAAATTACATCCATAGAAACTGTACGATCTAGAGTACTCGTGTGTACAAACATTAATACTTTGACTTCATAAATGACAAAAATATGACGTTATATAACCAACCACTATTAGTTATATATTGTCTAAAACGGCGACGTCGTGCGATAATGCGGCGCACCAAATTAATCACTCAGTACTGTGTGGAGTAGGGTATGACTCCTGTTAACACGAGAAAAGAGCTGGAACGAAGGAACGACACAAATACATGTATCAGACACTGGTTTATACATAGTAAAAGAGGTTCAAAGATGAATGGACTGATTATCCAAAGGAAAAAGCGTTTGGTAGACCAACAGAAATGACGACAAACTGAAAAGTCTAGAGCTGGACGTCATACGTGGAGACCGCTGTTAACTATGCGAGCAGTTAAGTTTATGATCGGGGTTGGAAAATTGTCTTTAAAAAGAATTCATTCCTTGATTTATTATTAGCTGTAGTACGTGTGAAATGGATAACTCGGTAACTAAAAGAAAATCAAATGCATTATCGAATTTCTGCTTCGAACGAATTTTTAAAGACGCACAATTCCTGAACAAATTCTAAAACTCAACGAGCTACGTTTTGACGTCGTCGATGTTGCGCCTTGAGCTATTTTGAATGATTCGTTTATCAGAGAGAAACATGTTATTTATAGAGGTATTCTATTGAAATTTCTGTGAATTATGTAAAAAATGTTAATTATGGTGCATGCCAATTTTTAACTTTATAATATAAGTGAAACGAAAAATATTGAAAGTGTTCGCGTTTTTCTGGGACAACCCTCGTACGAAATGTTCAAACATTGTGTTGTTCACTTTCAAAATAAAATGATTGAACATGATTGAAAGATTAAGGCTTCAGAAAGTCAGAGAGATGGATAGGTATTGAAACCCTTCCAATTTAGGAATAAAAATATCATTTCTTATGTAAACCCCTTTATTCAGAGGTATACAGGTTCCAAAAAATACATATACTTTATACTGCATTTTTAAATACGTATTCTTATTTCTTACAATTTACCGACGTTTGGACTTCAATAAAAATCTTGTATTAATTTAATAAAACACAACTGCCAAGTTTAGCTATACAAGAACAGAATCCCTGCTGAGGTCATGATTTATCCAAATTATGGTGTTTATATAAATCCAGTGTAAAAAAAAAATTATTTGATATGGTAACTTATTAATTTCAGTTATAAAATTACAGGGGAGAAAATCCTTCATGTTTTACTGGCCGGGCTGTGACGCAACTATACGGGGAGTGAGACCAACATATTGTGAAAAATATACACGTGCCACGCTGCTCTCAGATTTTGAATACTCACTTCAGCAAACTATGGAACTCCTGAGGAATAATTCTGCTGATCTGATTGGTAACCTTTAGCTAGCATAAATTTGAATTTGAAAGTATTCGCTTTTCCCGATGTATATTTTCTTTTAATGCAAAGGCAAAATTAAAGACATTTTATTAAAACGCCTAAAATGTTGTTTTTTCCCAGGGATATACTTAGAAGTTCTGGATTTGTTTGGGCATCGTTACGGTGTAAATTCGGTGGAATTAAATAAAATGTTGGTAGATGTTGACAAAACTTTAAGTTATTTTCGCCAGAATTTGACTTCATCTGGTCTTGATAATGACGTAAATTTAATGATTTTCTCTGACCACGGAATGATCAATACTACGAAGATAGTAAACATCACTGATGCCTTGAACCTTACAAATATAAAAATCATATTTCAAGAGCCATCTTTTTTAACAATCTGGCCAGAGGAAGGAATGATTGAAAAGGTAAATACGATTTTGCAATATGATACAAATTAAGTTTTCATCGAAATAAAATAAGGTTAATCATACATTCTTCATCATATTTAAAAAAAGTTAAACAAAATTTTCAAGATAGTTCGAGAGGTAAAGAACTATATATTCTTATATATTTATCATTCTCATCTGAAAAGTCCCCATATGCCTGTTTTGTTATAATCACGTAATTTGTACTTTTTTCACAATAAGTTGTTTGTGAAAAAAAAAAATAATAAAACGGAATTTATGCTTTCCATAAGTATTCATAGTTATTAAGACTGTATATATGGATATCGGCAAGAGACCCTTCTCCTTTTTTTAACTCAGGTCGTTTTTTTTTTCAATTGCGCCCTATTATACAGGTCACCACTAAAGAAATGAAATAAAACCAACTTTTGGTATTATATAATACTAGCATATTAAGTGAATTTCTTTACATTCATTAATGATATACAAAAATGTTGTTTCATTAGTGGATGTTGCATCATTAAAACTCAAATTGATTTGTAATTAATGACACAGTTGTATCATTATTTATTGCAAAGTTACAATGTAACACATGCTACATTATATCACATTATAGCATTAGTGAATTTTCATTCCATTAGTGGTTATTACATGACCCTATTTATGAATTTGAACTTGATATACCTCTTTGGTCCCATCTTGAAAGGTTATTAAGAGGCATGGGTTATTGTAACTAATTGTAAAGGTAAATGTAGGTCAATAGGTCATAGTTAATGCTATTGACTAGGAATGCACCAACTGGGGAAATTTGTCCCTCATCTACCCTTCCCCCACTTAGTTACTTTCTCCATTTTGCCGCCATTGTGATCTCTCTTCATTGAATGATGTTGAATTGATAAACAAATGATACTTATATTACACCCATAATGCAAGTAATGGGAAAAAAGATAAAGAAAATAATAGCAGAAAAGTTCGTAAGTAAAGAAAAAAGGCCAAATAAATTCTTTTTTTCATAATGTGGATAGTTTAATCTCTTGATATCACAAAGCAAAACAACTAAATTTAAGTCAACGTATTTCTTATTCGAAGGTATACAACGACTTAGTGAGGGCAAACAAGCCAAACATTACAGTTCACAAAAAAGACTCCCTTCCTGACCGTTATCATATAAAGAACCATAGACGAACCGCGCCCATTGTTATAGAACCTGACAATGGCGTGGCAGTGGTTTCTCCTTGGAAATGTAGCGAATGTAGTGTAAGTAATTATTACAATAAATCTTGGTTTCCACATGACACTGTTTCATAAAACTATCAATGAAAATAAGTTTTAATTCTTCAAATTATAAAAGTGAATAAAAAAATATCATTTGATTGTTTCTGCGTCACCGAGGCATACATTATTGTTTAAAAGCATGTGCATCTTAATTGAAATACAGGTTATTCCACCGGGAACCAAAGACATAGGTATCCATGGATTTGACAATTTAGTTCCAGAAATGCGGGCTACTTTCAGGGCTTCTGGACCAGGTAAGGGAAAAACAAGAGTAAAATAAAATATGTCTTTTTATGTGAAAATGTGGTAATTTTGAGAACGAAGTATGATTTATTTATAATTTTGAACAAAAAAAGAATTCTTAATCACAAGGATAATGCTAATACCCTGTGTGTATATTTTTTCAGCATTTAAGAAGAACTATCAACATAGACCATTAGCAAACATAGAACTTTACCAAATTATGTGTAACGTTCTAGGATTAAAACCCAATGCACATAATGGAACTTGGAATAATGTGAAATATATGTTGGCTAATGGGTCCCCATTCCATGTATCCTCGATTCTAGTGATCCTTAGTGTATCTTGCATAATTCTAGCACTGTTTTAATGTTATGTGAATTCCGCACGGTAATTGTAGGAGAAAACTGCATAAAATCAATTCAAAGTTAAGAGTTGAATATATGTGTATTGTATTATTGTTGTTAATGATTAAAACGGTTTTAAAGTTCAGAATTTATTATGTCCAAACATATTAATTTCACAAATGCATTGTGAACAAACTGAATTTAACAAAGAAATTTCGTAGATTGACTCAATTTAAACTCGCTCACATCTAATCTTTGATACCACCTCCCACTTTCGTACTGTCCAGCCAATTAACTTAAGGATAAGACAGTTGCATGGACAGGGTAAATCCGGATAACATTAATTTACAAGACTGAAATTAGGTAGAGCTTAACATAATTAACACATTCAAAGAACACAATCCTAAGATCTAACCATAAAGTTGATAACAAGTAAGAGTGAATGACATTGATATCGTGTGACAGGAAAGAGATGTCAAGGATTAGATATTGCTACCATGTGCAAAAATGCTCTTTCTAAACATCAAATAAAACAATTAACCTTTAACTACAGATGTAAATCAAGACCGAAAATTAATAGAACAAATATATAGAAAATTATAGAAAATAGATTTGATAATTGATAATTTGTCATTTATAAACCCTCATAATACATAATCATAACGTATAACTTTTATTTTTCTAGCTTGAAATTTGACCTTTTTTCTAAAGTATGTCATTAAATAGAATGGAAAAGATGTGTTTTATATGTTGATATCACTGAAACAAAATCTTACGAAATAAAGTTACTAAATACCATTAATCTTTTATCAGTGGATGTATCATCTCGGTGCAGAAAACACTATGACTTGCTGAAGTTCGATTAAAAACTTATGTAGGTATCTCCAAAGGAATTTAATTATAAGAAATTAATGTGTTTCTGCTTTGTATGAAGATAATCCACTTGAAATTATGCGAATTATCACATACTCACATTGCTTATACACACCAGAAATAGACACTTCTTATATTTGTGTCTGCCCTAGCTCTGGATTTTAATTGATTCTTTCTCTACAGAAACTTTTTTAGTTTCTCTGTGTAATTGATATGCGTGAGTTATCACAAAATGGTACTTAAATTGAACCTTATATCTTTAACAGTTTTCATGAATTTGCATGTTCAATGAAAGAAAATCAATGTTCGTCATTTTTAACTCTAATGAAGCAGTGCAATAAAAAAACTTTACGATATACAATGTAAATAGTGAGAGCGTTGCAATTGACAAGATTAATATAAACTCATTCAAAATACCAAGATATCTCTTTCTATACGACCACCAGTAATAATAATTTTGCTCACAAGAGGTAAATTATACACCGATTAATAAAGGCCAGAGGAAATTCTGGTTGATTACAAAATCACGCTTTCATCTATGTATTTGCAATGATTGGTCTCAATTGTCTGGAGTAATTTAAAAAGACATCGTAACGGGAAAACGTGAAATTTGACAAAAGTAGAATTTTTGCAAGATACGTGCAAATTGTATTCAATTCTTGAAAGTATTAGGTTTCAGAAAATTACAAGTTTCAGAACCTAAAAAATCTACTTTTATGGAGAAAAATGTAAGTAAAAATAATTTTAGTTCGCCCCAACATGAAAATATTGCTTTACTTTTTCCTCTTTAAGATATGCATGCGCAGAAAAGTTGAATTAGTTTCCATGGTGTCCATTCCATAGATATAAAGTCGGATGACCGAGAATTTTGATATAAGCTTCAAAAAAGATGATCAGAACTTATTCCTCACTTTTGATTGTTCCAATTCAAAGTATTTTTCATGAAGCGCTAGCACGTTTCATGAAAAATATGCCTACATGACAAGTCTGTGTGATTTACACACCAATAACTCACGCAAAACTGAAAAATATTCCTTATATAATTATACATTTTACATGTTTAAACGCAGCAAAAATACACTCAATGTTTGAATTTCTCGCTGCCCTATATAATTTTTATTGACGTCTCTGTATCCTCATTGTGACGTCACGTTAGCGCGAGTTCATCCGTTTATATTTCTACGCGTGAGTTTACACGAAAATGGCATTCAAATCAATTTTCTTAGTAAGTATAGTAGAAAAACACAGCAAATGTAAATATTAATATTTATTTACCACAATATACAGATACACAAGAATAATATCATTTGATTCGATACGCAAGAGCATGCTCTACGTATGAACAATTTCTAAAACGAAGCAAGCTATTGTTAAACAAGTTGATGAAACAAGGATATCAAAACTCTCGTTTGAAGTCATCATTTCGCAAGTTTTTTTTGGTCGATACAATGTCCTTGTCAGCAAATACAACCTATCATTAAGTTAAATGCTGACTGACGTTTTTTATACTAATTGTTGGGCCATAATTTAAAAATTAAATTGTCTACGGATTTTTTTTCCGATCAAGACAAGGAGCACACGGCAGGTGTGACCGGTCAGCGGGGGATGCTCACTCCTCCATGGCACATGGTCCCACCTCTGATGTTTTGGAGGTCCGTGTTTGCTCTGCTCCCGATTTGCATTGTTTGAATGGACTTTGAGCTTGAATACTGTTCGTCATCTCCATATTTCATCTAAATTCTCAGCTTTTAGTAGGCAATTCAATACTTACCCTGCTGATTCAATGTTCAAATGAGTCAAGTTACCAAAAGCAAATTATAGATAATTACAGAAAAGCGTCTAATTGATTTGAAAACGTTTATACAATCTTTTTCTACAAATCTTGGACGCTAGTGTCTTCCATTCAAGCTCCCTTCGTCTTCTTCTAATTAGACTACAAGACACACTCAAAGACCCTAATAGTTTTAAGTTCATTGTTTCTGTTCATGTTGCTGGTGACAATATGTACAGGGCGACAAATTTACCGTCACACATCCTGCCTAATAACAATAAATAATAGATGAAATATCAATCTTCATATTTTTTTATCATTGAATCGTACGTTTCAACATTTTCAACATGTTAGAATTTTTTATGCAAAAAGCTGCCGTACATGTACATTTGACGTACGATAAGAAATTGAGATACAAAAGTATTTTCTTTGCTAAAAGATCTAGACCCCTTGTTTGTTTTTGACAGAAGGTATACAGTATGTACATTAAAAATGCTTAAAAGCACAGTAGGTGGAAAACTTTATCACATATCATCGTAGATTTTCTCGAGTCAGATTCTGTACATTGAAGGAGAAATACCAATCTTTTTCCAAAATTGTTTCCTTCTCCAGTTTATTAGACTTCAATTCTCGTGGACAGATGATGTATTGTACAACAAAAATATGCTTCCTCATCATTTCGACATTTTACTTCGCTTCATGTTCTAAACTTCTTGTTATCCTCATGGACGGATTTCGATGGGATTATTTTGACCACGTGAATTTGCCAGGTTTTGCTAAAATGGCAAAAGAGGGAGTAAAGGCGGAGTACATGTTGTCAGACTATCCTACTTTATCTTACCCAAATTATTACACTATCATGACAGGTAAATCATTCTCTTTAGTTCTTAAAACAACTGGGAGTGTGATTTGGAAAAAAATAATAATCTTAATTTCTAATAATCTTGTTAAAATCAAAACTGTTCGATTAAGTAATTTAAATCTTAATATTTGATAACCTTTTTTTCGGTAGAAATTATGAGTGTATTAATTTTTTTGTACCATGCAGATATTTGTAAGTTTTCCCTTTTTTTCTGTCTAATGAAGCAGGTTTGCATTGTGAATCCCATGGTATGGTAGGAAACTATATGTATGACGAAATCAATGACAAAAATTTTCTACTTGCTGAAAATCCGGCCCAGAATCTTTCGTTTTGGTGGGACGATGCAGAACCTGTTTGGATCACTGCTGAAAAAGAGGTTTTGAATTCTTCTTTGTACCATGCATGTTGTTTCCCCGCTGGGGAGGGGGGGGGGCATATGTTCACAGACCTAGTTTAAATACAGTCATATAAATTTCAAATAACAGACAGATATAAACTTTTACCAAATGAATCAGATATTAATCCTACATAAATTTATCGAACGAAAAGATTTAGAGGTCATTTATCCACTTCCATGTTATTTCAAAATCCGATTACATTATAAATTCTGATTTCAATGGAAAACGTTGCACATTGTACACCCCCTTGTCGGTAAGAGTTGTATTTAACAGCAATTAGTCAGTAAACAGTGTTATTAGAGCTATTAATAATTGCCGACGAAGTCAACTTTACAATAAAAATAGATTTAATAGAAAATAATATGTTCAAATATGAAAGTGTCGGCGAGAATCGGAATTTTGCGTTCGCAGTTTTTCAGGAGAACTATTCTGAAGATTGTGACATATACAGTTGTATTTTAATTAAGTCTAATTAGTAGGTAAGTTCTTAGTGATCCAAAATTCCGTATCGATCAAACTTGCATCGAAGGATATGTACTATAAATAAGGATTTGTATCTTGCATTTGACCTATATTTCTGGGAGAGTGCAGAGATAGATCGATATTATAGAGCATATTTTAATTGTTAGTAGTCTTTTATAACATTCGAATTTGTCGATTCCTGCGACATCATTTTTTGGATGTCGCATGTATCCTATAAATGCGGATGATGATTTTTTGTTCTTGGAAAATATGTGGAAATAATGGCCTAGTAACAATTTTTTAATTCGATGAAGCGACATGTTGTATTTGCAAATAAGGTCACTGTACCATCTAATCGACTTAAGAGTTTGCCAAATTGTAACTTTAGACTAGATTGTTGATACTCTCGTAAAATCAGCTTATTTCTCAGTAGTCTGCATCGGTTTCGAAATACGCTGAACATGTACTTATGTATCCAATCAACTGGGAGACAGAAACACCATGAGAGGATATTATAATATCATAATATGTTGCTAAATTAAGGAAAGTCGATGATAGAAAAAATGGATTTGTCAAATTTATCATAAAATTTAGTTGTTAGTTTGTCATCATTATCTAAAGCAAAAAACATTCAAGTATTAAGCAGATATGTCAGACACTATGGTGTCTTTTATTTCGAGTTATATATAAAACAAATCAAGTCCCAAGTTGATATGTCAAACAAGGTTTCTTGACTAGCCTTACTCGGATGTAATCACTAATAATCTAAACAAGAGTTCAATTTTCAACTTTATTAGAACAATTCAATTCTAAATCATACCTAGACAAAAGTTGCATGAAATATTTTAAATGCGAATGTACATTTCCTGTGTCCCCCCCCTGGGATCCTGCATCTGGCCAACAATTTCTAGAATAGTTATAGGCTTACAAAATGATCTTTTTCTTACAGAAGATTGAATAGAACAACGATTTTAGCAACTCTTACATGGAACTTAATTTTAACAACTATGTAAAGAATTAAAAGTAGACTCTAGCTTTTATTAAATCAATGCATGCAGATATGCACTTTTCTTTAATTCTGTTACAATAAATGAAAATTTTAGTATACGCTGCTGTAATTTTTCCTCCTATGATAATTGTAAAAACATTCATTGTAATTAAATCTATTAAATCTCTCTCTCTCTCTCTCTCTCTCTCTCTCTCTCTCTCTGCTGTTGCATGGAGAAATCCCGTTAAGAATAACTACCTTATCTATTTTTTTAACTTAAAGTTTATTTCTATTTCTCCATTAAGGGAAAGAAATCTTATTTCTTCTACTGGCCAGGATGTGACGTGACAATAAGAGGCACCAAACCCACTCTTTGTGTTGATTACAAGTTAACTTTGATTCCCGAGTTTGAGTATTCTCTTCAGCAAACCGTGGGCCTTCTTAAGAATGATGAAGCGGATCTTATCGGTAAAATATAGCAGGGTGCTTGTGGCTTCTGATCACCATGTGTAAAAATATGTATTCCGTATATATTTCTAGAGTCTTCCTTGTTTTTACCGTGAAATCAGTTTCAGAAACTAGTAGTTTTTACAGACACACATTTATTAAAGTAAATACCTTAAACATCATTCAGTTGCAAGCTTTAATAAATAAGATGTAAACTATTTTAAGATTTTCGGGGAAAAAGAATACACCACAGGATAACCAACTATATAAAATAATCGTGAGCTAATATTGAGAAAATGTCTCTCTTTTTCTATAGTATTTGATTCATAAGACGTTGCCAGGTATCCAAACTCTATTGATAGCAATCTTCTGTGGATTTTAAAATGTTTGTACATCGTAGATATGAACTTCCCACGTTTTTAAGTTTTAAATTTTGTTATCTGTAATTTTTAGGAATATACTTAGAAGCCCCTGACCACTACGGACATATTTTTGGTGTGGATTCTCAAAACTTGACAACTGTTTTGAAAGATATTGATAAGAATTTACAGAGCTTCAGAGAGCAACTGACGTCACTTAATTTACAAAATGAGGTCAACATAATGATTTTTTCTGATCATGGGATGACCAATATCACAAAGATGGTAAACATCACTGATGTGTTGGATTTTCGGGATATAAAGGTTATTATGTCAGAGGTACCCTATGTCGGTATTTGGCCAATGGATGGAAAGCTTGAAAAGGTAATCATAATATTGAATTATACCTTTAATATGATCACAGATTTCATATATGTATACACATGTAAAAGAAGATGCAGTCTATCGCCTGAATGAATCAAAATATGTTTGTAATGAGTCCTTAAAAGCAACAGCCATGTATAAGAAAACACTGCTGAATATTTAAAGGGGGTATGAAAAGAAATACACGTGTAAAAAGTGTTTTTACACCTTGAATTATTTGGGTCTATAATGTGGTCGACTCTGATTTTTGCATTGTAAACTCTTGCATTGTACTTTTTTTCATTCATTAACATATTTACGAATTGGCTTCTGAATATGGTCGCTTCAAACAAATTTTTATTATATTTCGAGGTTTACAACGATTTAGTAACAGCTAACAAGCCCAATATAACAATTTATAAAAAGGAATCAATCCCTGATCGTTATCATCTCAAAAACCATCCACGCACATCACCAATTGTGATAGAAGCTGATAGTGGAACAGCGATAGTGGCACCATGGAAATGTAGCGAATGCGCAGTATGTATTATACATGTTCATGCATCTCTGTGGTTTGAGAACTATAGGAGATTATTCATCAGTAAAGTGTTCGTCGTCCATTCATCAGCATTCTTTTCCGTCTTTGTCCACCTTTATAAACCTCTTTTTGGCCAATTTTCTTATGTTTTTGGAGTGATATCATTTAAAGAAGAAGATATAGTTTTGGCTTTATTGTGCCCTAAAAATTTTATGTTTTCAGAAAGTTTTGAAATTGGCTTAAATATGAGTTGAGTACATGCGTGATAAATCATGAAAGAATATGACAGGAAAGAGGACGTCATTAATTTGGTATATTTCCAAGTTTTAAACAGAAAAAGCTCAAAATTACTCATTTCAGGGGTTATTTCCCTGGAGAAAATAGTGTCCACAGCCGACGCCCACTTCAATATTCGGATATAATGTGTAAAATTCTTCGAAAAATCACATATGTCAAAATCTTTGTGGCCGATGCATTTGGACTATATTATCTGAAAGAAAATTCCACTGAAAATTGATGTCTTCTGTAACTTTTTAAGAAAAACAACTGGTAAATGCACAAGTTTATGACGTCACAATTAGCATCTAAGAGGTCAGATGAGAAAACGATTTGTTTGATCTAAGTGCATGTAAGTGCAACAATTCAGAAAGCACGAGTTTTAATTTCTTACATTACTTTCATATTTTAGAAAATTATAGGGCCAGATATGTATTAAAACCGTACCTTGTTCTTTGATTCTTGAGAAAACTACTATCATGAAACATTTGTTTTCCGATTTTGATGCCAATGAAGGTTATTGCTATGGGTACTAAAAAAAGTATTTATTGTATAGCCTGAAATTCTTCATTCTTCATCAGTTCTTAATTAAGCGTGGATTCTCCATTTCTATGAAAGATGTTGCTATGAGTTTAAAAAGAAAAAAAAATTATGTTTTCCCCAAAATGTTTCCTCATGTATTTCAACTGACCCATTTGAAACTTTTAAAACTATTCATATTCTAAATTAAGGTACATAATTCTGAATATAGATTTTTCACTGTCAGTTTATTAAGGTAAAGGAGCTCAAAGTTTTGATAAAATTAATTTAATAATTCAGTATTAAATATGAATAAATAAATAAAATTACATTATTTAAATAATGTAATTATTAATACATCTAGGTTTGATTGAATCATAGGAATACATCTTCCCTAAGCACAGAAATACAAATGTATTCCTGAAACGTAAATGAACGAATTAACATTACTAAAGAAAAAAAGGTAGTTCCCTTTCAGATGTAGCGAAACGTAGATAAAAAGTATGCTTAGAAAAATGCTTGAATCTTAAAGTAAGCGCAACGACTTTCTCTCGCTTTAATTTATCATTAGTGGGACATCTTCGCTAACCAAGGGTTTCTGATACGCTACTCTCCTCATAATTATACGGTGCTGACAAAAGACGGGATTGTTTTCGTTACGTGATCACGATTCTTACCAGGTACGCACAGATTGCGTCATCGACAAAAATCAAAAGCGTATTTAAAAAAATAATGTTTTTAAAGAATAATTAACAAGAAGGTAATGAGTAATGTTAATTTGTTATTTAAACATGTTAAAATGCAAATGTACACATTCAGTATAGATTCTTAATCACATATTTTGCACGTAGATTAAGATATTGGATGACACCATATAACTATTCATAGAATGACATGTTATCTTACGGATCGTTGTTTACTTGCATTTTTCATTCCCGATATTAAAGAGTCAAGATATATCCCGAACGCAAATATCGTCATTTATAAAAAAAAAATTGCTGATTGGTCGAACGATGTCGATCAACTCCAATCACAACTTGAGAAAAAAATCCCAACTTTTTAAAATACCCTATGCCAAGGGCTTATGAGGAGAGTAGCGTATCAGAAACCCTTGGCTAGCGAAGATGTTAGTGGGACTGTAGTGAAAATTGAATTTCTGTCATTAAAGAAGGATTATTATGTGCCTGGAACAACATACAAAGGAATGCACGGATATGATTATACTGATCCAGATATGAGGGCAATATTTAGAGCAACAGGGCCGGGTAAGTAGTTCAGAATGAAAACACTTCCTAATTAAAAAAAAATTAAATTCTTTGTACGATTATATATATTCTTCTATTTGGAAACATTTTGATTGTGTGATTTAGATTCAACTCTCCACCATTTCAGCATTCAAGAAGAACTTTGTTAACAAGCCAATAGCAAATGTGGAGTTGTATCAAATAATGTGTGATATTCTTGGGATAAAACCAAAGAGAAACAATGGCACTTGGAGCAATGTCGCACAAATGATGATCAAAAGAGACATATCATCTGCACAACTAACAGACTTTTCCTTTCCTTTGTTTCTTTGTGTCATGATTAATATTGCATTCACCTTAATTTCCTTTTGGTAAACTAACATAAATTATAAAAATTTATATTATACATTATTATTTAATGTATAATAACGGTTTGATTGACTCCCACAATATTCTGTCAAGCAATATACTTAAAGTATAGTAAAATCTTACAATAAACAGAGTAAAAAAAATCATCAATCAAGTATCTGTGCTAACTGGAGTTTTTTTTCAAGTACTAATGTCGTATAATTATCTAACCTTTAAAATCCTTCTGATATTAACATAGTCCTTAACATTCAACAACAACCTGCTGTTGAAATTTTAATTAATATCCATTCTCTGTAACCGCTTTTTTGGCATGAATAATAACAATTTTTTTCTGATTTGGCTGAAGTATACTGTCATAAACTACTTCCAACAAGCTAATTCAGAGAATTTGTGTCCCCCGCTTGGGGGAAAAAAAGAGCATGCGCAGCCCCCCCCCCCCCCCCCCCGATTTGTAGAATTATTAAATGTATACATGTATATTCAAGCAAATAAAAAATGCCAATATGGATATAAAGATTTGATTGCTTATTCTTTAATATGTGTATAAAAGATTCTTTTTAATACATAGAATATTTATCACACTGAAATAATTATTTTATGAGTTTGTTCATGCCAGACGTCATAACTTTCTCATTTCACATGTTGAATAGTATCATTTAGTAAATCCAAAAAACTCGTCCGGAGTTTGAACCCGGGCCTCTCGCTTGCTAAGCAAGCATCATACCCCTAGAGCACGAAGGCACTTGATTGTACAGGAAATTAAATGCAAACATTAAGTCACATATAAGGTTTATATTCACGTTCGATATTGTCAAAATTTTACACAATACATGTCGTCTAATTTAGCCTTTACTAAACAGTTCTAATAGATGTAATCAGAATATAAAGTCCGCCGACAACCTGTATTATACGTAATAACTCTCCCATGACCCTGTGCTAAAAATAGTGCCAAGCGACTTTTAATACAATAAATAAAAAAAAAACGGGGCGGGACACTTTGAGAGGGGCGAGAGAGGCCATAAGGAGTTATGGTATAAAATTACATTGCTAAAGCTCAAAAGCTTCTTGAGATATCGCCAGGAAACGAAAGTGTTACACACAGACGGAATTTATGAATTTTACGCCCTTGAACTTTGACGTTTTGACCTCAAAATCAATAGGGATTTTCCTTAGGCCACAGGGAGTTGTTATGTAAAATTTCATTGCAAAAGCTCAAAGAATTCGCGAGATATCGAGTGTTAAACGAGTGTTAAAACAGACAGAATTTATGAAGTTATGACCTTGACATTTGACCTTTTGTCCTCAAAATAAATAGGGTTCTTTTCTAGGCCATTGGGAGTTGCTATGCAAAATTCCACTGCGAAAGCTCAAAGGGTTTTCGAGATATCGCACGGAAACGAAAATGTTATAGACAGAAATAGAGACGGGCGGACGGACGGACAGACAGACCCAAATTAATACCCCCACTGTCAGTGAAAGCGGGGGACAAAAATATGGCAAACCAGTCTAAATGTTGAGTTGGCTAACATGAAAACGGGCTTAATCTTGTTTTTTTTTTTAAATAATTTTATTTATTGATTTTTGTGGGAAAAGTATAACTTTTGCGATTGTTATCTAATGGAACGCAGCTTAATGTACTTCAATTCATGTTTATATCAGAAATGAGTAGCTTGAAGTATGAATTTATTAGATAAGCAATAGCTTTATTGATAGCTTATCCATAAATATAAGGGAATGTATTATTTTATTACCAAAATATTTTCAAGGCACATGATCCCACCTCTTAAATGGCTGTGTTGTATGCCCTGTTACACAGACATTTAAGAGGTGGGATCAGGTGTCTTTATGTGCCTACATAGTTGACTATATTCAGGTAAAATCAGCAGCCTTCTTTTTCACTTAAATAATTTTTCCAGCATTTAAGAAGCATAGATCAATAGCAAACGTAGAACTTTACCAAATTAACGTTCATGGATTAAAGCCCAATGCGCATAATGGAACTTGGCACAATGTTAAATATATAATGACTAAAGGATCCCTGTTCCATATCTCTTCATATTTTGTAATTTTTAATGTATTTATTATCATTCTCGAACTTTTAAATTTTTTTTGACCTGAAGATATTGCTTTCAGTATTAATCAATGTTAACGTTAGCAAATGAATATAACTGTATAAATTTATTATTCTAATAGCTTGAAAATTATTATTTTGTTAAAACACATCGCTTTATAAACGTTAATAATAAAGATGTTTAAGCTTTAATTGTTTGCTTTTACCGAAAGTTTTACAATTTAAAAACACTAGATATATTTTTATCTGTGGATGTATTACTTCCTCGCAGAAAACACAATTTCCTTCAGAAGAATAAAGTTTAACAGTTTCTTACACCAATCATTCTGTTTTTGTCTTGCACATTTGTAAAATAGAAATTCTTCGATTAGGGCTATTTAGTAAAAATAATAAATGGGAAAATAGATTGTTATTTTTTGGAAAAATAGGTGTTGATAAACACACATAAGTAGACAGGAGTAATTTATATTTCTAAGTAAAAGAACCATATGCATTTAAGTATGTGAAAATTAAAATGGCTTTTACATTATTTATTATAAATAATCCATAAATATAGGTTAACATTAAAATGGAAGAATCAGCCATTGCCGCACTTACGTCTAAGACGCAGGGTTAAAAAATTAACAATTCAAAAAATTCTAAAAGTAATGAAGCCATAAAAAAAATTGTGCTAAAAAAGAATAGCCATCCAGCAAAGGTTGTAGATACATTATAGGCAATGTATGAATTTATATACATATGTATTTTCAGAAGGTTGGCCCTTCTGTTGACATTGAGTTTACGGACACAGTTGTTACATTCGTTAATACTGTTGTATCATTTCCTAACTTAAAAGCACCAGGAATCGTATGGAAACCAAAGATGGCTTCTCCCCACGTTTCTGTCCCGATGACTAATACCAAAACAGCTATTATATTCAGTGGAAATCCAGCTACAACCTACAATAATTATTCAAAATTTCATTCAATTAAGTATATATGTTTTACAAAAAAAATCATTATGACAATTCTATGCTTTTCAAGCATAACTGAATCACTAAATCAAGATGCTTTTATATCCTATCTCAGCTATAAAAATTATTCTGGAAATCTTTTTTTTCAAACTTGAACTTTTTTAAAAGATTTAAAGAGATTTTTTTGATTATCTTTAAAATCAATGTTCAAATCTTACCATGTCCAATACTCTGATAAAACCATATGAAAACACAACTGCATTAGGTGGAGTAGCGACAGGAAGCATGAAGGCAAAGGATGTAGCGATGGCCGTGGGGAACATAAAGTACAGTGGGTTGACTTGAAGAGTTATTGACTGGATTTTTTTTTTTAGAAAAAGAAAAAAAAATTAATTACGTTCGAATTACTTAATTTTCATACTTACTAGAGAAAGTCTATAATGGTTATAATCTGTCACTGTTTTTTTTTTTCCTTCTTAATTCTTTTATTTATAATAATTTTCTTTGGGCGATTCAAGCTACATGCAATGTACTTAAATATTTTCATGCTTCTATAAAATAAGACAAATATGATGATATATATAAAACAAATATGAACAAAAAGTAATATTTACCAATTCTTTCATTATTGGCATCATCAGTGTACATATAGCAATGTTACTTGTTACTTCTGTTGCAGCGGCTACCATAAAGCACAGAACAAGATTCATCACCCAGGGTTCAAAGTCCTCAAACACAGTTAATTGTTCTCCAATCAGTTTTGATAATCCAGACACCTACAACAATTAGGGACAGAATGTTAAGGCTATCATAAAATCTAAGACAATATAATAAAAGTAAAAGAACTAATTAAGGAAGTCTGTTCCACATGTTTTGAAAATCAACAAATTTATAGTAATGTGTATTTGACAATGTTAATAATCCTATTATTTAGGGATATTTATCAAATCTCAAATACTATTATATTTTCAGGAAACGTGAATAAAGGAATTTTCGAATTTAAGATTGGAAAACAAGTTTATTTTAGGATTAAAGTTATCCAGGGCTTTGGAAAAAATATATGTTTAATACTTATGTTGTATATTTGTTCTTCTATTAAGTAACTCCATTTTTCAATAAGTACATATTGTAAAAATGCATGTGATATCTGCAAGACATCATATATTACTTCTGATTTCATTTCACACTAATAAGCATTGGTTTAAAAGGCAAGATTTAAGAAAATTTTGTTCTTCTTTTTAAAAAAGTACCTAGTAATAAAATAAAGTTTTTAAGAGTTATTTCCTTGGTTAAGGAGCTAATATCCTGAAAATAAGAGGTTTGGAAGATTAAGAGGTACAATGTAATTTGATTTAATAGAACGATCATAATTGCAAAAGTAGTTTGATTTTATACACGATAAATTGCACTTGAATAAAATTTGTTTAGTCGAATAAGACATTTCTTTCCGTTTTACATAGCTTAACAGTCTTTTTTAAAAATCTTGTAGATTTCTCCAATTTATTTTTATCTTTGACCAGTAACCCTAGGATAGAATTTACAAAAATGAAATCAACGATCAGTTTCAAGTGGGCTCTTCCATAAATAAATAAATCAGCCATGTCTGTAAAAAAGGGGTCTATAAACCTCCAGGGACCTACGAATATTGACAATAGCAGCAAAATAAAATTAGTTATAGCCAATAGATGATTGTAATTTCTCCTTTTTATAGTACCTTGCTACCTTTAGCGATAGCGAACCCTCCTCCAAGCAATAAAACTACTCCCCAAGGTACATTCTTCTCGGCAGCTTTCCACGGAAGAAGGGGTGGCAGTGGCTTTCCTTTGTCTGGAAGTACAGCCATCTTTATTTATCCAAATTTTAGTCAGTAAGGAAAACACAGCATTAGGAGAGTATTTAAATTTAAAATCAAAAGTTGAATTTTATTTTTAAATTCTTAAGCTACCTCTACAGCTTAATTAGAGAATATAAAAATACTTGTCTATTCATTAAGTCTGCTTTATTTAATATTATGAAACAATGTATTAAGCAGTTTCAATATTGTCTTGCTAAACCTTTAAATTTATGTGGCAAAACGGAGGGAAATAAGAAGAGACTGATAGCAATAAATATGGCTGGTGTGGAATCAGTCACTGTTCTGAAAATGAGAAAAATGATTAAAGAATCGTAAATGGCGAAATTGAAAAGCAATGTATTTGAAAAAGCTCTATAAAAATATTTTTGTAATATGAAAAAAATAACATATATAGAAATTGTATTTGAAAAAATATATATTTTTCACTTAGCTCGTTTACAAATAAATACATATTTAAGTGAAATAATGCTATAACAATGAGAGGCCAATGCATCGGTCACAACGCTCACCGACTCACTGAGAGCCTTGCTGTTCTTCATAAGCAGATTTTCCCCAAATATTCCTATGTAAAAGTTTGATAGCCCATTGTGACCCTACCCTACCCTCTATTGGCCATGATTTAAACAAATTTCAATCTACTTTGATATAAATATGACTAATCATGACATTACTGTTCTTGGGAGAAAATATTTTTCTTTTTATTACAATGTTCATCGTCCATTGTGGCCCCACTCTAACCCTCTAGGGTCACGATTTGAAAAAAAAAAATTGAATTTACACTCCATAAGAAAGCTTTCACATAGATATGACTAATGCTTGTATTTCTGTTCTTGACTAGAAGATTTTAAAAGACTTTTCCTATATATTCCTATGTTATGCTTTGATCACCCAATGTGGCCTTACCCTAACACCGGGGTCATGATTTGAACAAACTTAAATCTAAACCAAATTAGTTGTTACATAAAAACATCCGCGGCTTTGTTGCTTTTGAGAAGACTTTTTAAAAATTTCTTATACACGCCTATCTTAAACTTTGATCGCACAACGCGGCCCCACCCTTACCCATGGGTTAGAATTTGAACAAACTTGAATCAACACCAAGTGAATATGACTAACCATGGCCTTGCTGTTCTTGAGATTTTTACACTCTTTTGTAAAATTTTGATCGCCCACTGTTGTCCGATTCTTATCCATCGGGGTCATGATTTGAACAATCTAGAATTTTCACTACCTGAAGATGCTTTCATATAAATCTGTTTAATCATGACTTTGCTGTTCTTTAGAAAAAGATTTTTAAATACTGTACTGTAATTACTTTTCTGGAAATAAATCTCCCCATCCTCGAACTCCACCTAATTTTCTGGTGACCCACAATAGTGCCAGCAAAACAAAGTGTACAATTACTGCTCCCTGCCCGAAGCTACAATACGAAAAGAGTATGATAAGCAAGATTATACAGTTTTTGTTTTATTTAATTCTTTAGCTAGCATGAAACTTACGTTAATGGCCCTAGTTCTTCATACTGTCTTCTTATAACCTCCTTCACTTTCGCAATCTGTCCCGGGGATTTTCTATTATACGTTCTTGGGAAAGAAAAAAACAAATTTTATAGCAAAAAATGGGACTTTTTCTAATTTATGTTCATTGAAGGGAGTAAAGCTATGAAAAAAAGCTCACTTGCAGCGTAGGAATATAATCTGTAGAAACACCCAGACAAGGATCAAAAGGATTGCTGATATTGGTAAACAGTATTGCATCCATGTTGCAAAGGAAACAGGGGATGTAGCATTTTTCTCTTCAAAAGCACTTTTGATAGATGAATAAACACATTTATATGTATGCACATATAGATATGTATTTACATCCACTGAATATTATTTCCTTTATTTCTTATGAAAACCATTGACGTTTATCAGTCAGTAATCGCCACTAAGCAAGCCAACTGCATAGATTTCTTAAACAACGGGTCTTCCATCAATTATGCATACTATGACATACACATCTATAATACAATATTGAACATATTCGATTTTATTTTAATTTTTTTTATACAGATATAAATATAAACAATAAATTGCCTTTCTTTGTTTGTTAGTACGGGAATTACATGTAACGTCGCAGCTATTGCAGAAAAAAATTACATGACTCGCTTACGCGGGTTCTGTATTTTTTCTGTAACAAGCTATCATGGCATTAATTCCCGTTCTAACAACCAAAGAAAGCATTTTATTGTTTAAATAAATGCAAATAAATGTTAAAGAACTTTTAATATTTAGAAGTTAGCAATCCGATTTGTAGCGTCTTCATGATAAAATTCTGTCAGTACTTCTCTAACCATTCATTGTTTGTTTTACACCTCTAAAAATACACAAACTCGCATTCTTTCAAATTGCAAAATATCTTCCTTGGAGCGTGGTAAATATGTATTTAGAGTATTTGATAGCATTTAAGAAAATTGTCTTTTCGGTCATTTTATAAATATGATAATTAATAAAAAGCAGATTAAATTGAAGATATTTTTTGTCATGTATTAATGTATTGAACTCACATATCTGAGGCTCCTTTCATAACGACGCTTGGACCTGTCCCGGTAGGGGTAGCCATGCCCCCACAGTTTGCAGAATAAGCTATTCCTAACGACAACGCCTTACACATACGTGAGTAATCAGCTTCTTCGTTCTTTTCTCTGTCACTTTGTTCTTTTCTGACAAATGGATCAAGCATAATTGCATATATATCAAGAAATACAGTTAAAGATATTTTATGTGCAAATGAACGTTAATTTAAATTCTTTTGTGCGAAGCTAGAATTTTTACTCACGATTCTTTTCTTGGGTCGTCAATCACGTTTGTAGAAAGGTTGGAGCTATCTTTTTTGCCATTCTTTACGACAACTTTCAGTTCAGTATCACCATCCATCTGATCACAAACTGAGTTGTACATGTAAAAAAAACTACTCATTTTATACTGTATCCATATGGATACTTTTACTCTGAGGATAATCAATTACTAGCATGTAGATGTATTTTCCCACTTACTTAACTAGGGTAAATCCAATGCACCCTATCAAATATTAACTTGATGACATGTATGGAGATAACGAACAGTATTCAAGCTCAGAAGTCCATTAAACAATACAAATTTTGGACCAGAGCAAACACGGATCTCTAAAACATCAGAGGTGGGCAGGTGCCATGGAGGAGTGAGCATCCACTGCCGACCCACACCCGCCGTGTGTTCCTTGTCATGATCGGGAAATAACGGAAAAATCCGTCGACAATTCAGCGTGTAAGTAATGGCCTAACAATTAGTATAAGAACTGTCAGTCAGCATTTGACTTAATGATAAATTGTATTTGCTGACAAGGTCATTGTATCGACCATAGAATTTACGAAATGCTGACTTAAAACGAGACTGCTGATATTCTTTTTTCATCAACTTGTTTTTCAATAACTTACCTCGTTTTAGAAATTGTTCATACATAAAGCATGCTCGCGTGTATCGAATCAACTGAGAGATATAAACCCCGTATGCAGGTGATGAAGGTATATTGCTGCATAAATAAGGGAAGTTGACGATTGAAAAGTTAAAATCATCACGTTTATTATAAAGCTTTGTTGTTAAATTGCCATTAACGTCTTTTTCTAGTAAAATGTCCAAATATGAAACAGTTGTGTTAGACCCTGTGCTATCCTTTATTTCAAGCTCACTGGGATATATCGTATCGACATAAGAATGGAAATAACCATTGTTAATTGACACTATGTCGTTGATATATCTAAATGTCGAAAATGTCGAGTTGAGGGCCATAGCAAGTATTTTCTTCTTTTCACGTATAAAATTTTGAACAAATTCTACTTCATATGAATACAAAAATAGGTCTGTTTATAACGGGGCGCAAGTGGTACCCATGGAAATTCTAATAGATTGTTGGAAGACCTGGTCTCCAAAAACCAAATAGATATTGTCAATCAGAAACTCAAGCATCTTTTTAATATCAACTTCAGATTACTTGTTTGTACAATCAGAATGTTTTTTGACAAAATAATTTTGCAAATGACCAATGACAAGGTAAGTAAATGATTTTTTATATAAAGAATGTAATGTAATGTTCAAGGTGAGAAAGTTCTTCAGAAGAATACAACAGGTAGGAAATAAATCCATACTTTTGCTGATCCATTATCTCCATGTCTACATATCAAAACAATGTGTTATGGACATCCATTTTTGTTTTATGATCTCTCAAGATTTAATTTGATAAAATCATGTTAGATTTTAAGCAAGTTACGGATAACTTTAAATCTATGACGAAATAATACCACTAGTTTTACATAATATGGACATAGCGCAGATAGTTTTAAGGATAAATAACACAAGCAATTTTTTTCTTCCAAAATTTAAATATCTTTGCTTAAATAGGTGCCTCTCTGACTAAAGAAATGACATCCGTTTCTTTAGACAATTTAACTTGTATGTTTGACCAAGCTGCATAATTTGGTGAAGAGTGGGAAAATGTAACGTTACAGCTAATAAAACATAATTTTAAACTTTTTTAAGAAATATATGAAGTTTTGTTAAAGTAAAGTTTCTATGAAGATTTTCAAGAGTCTATTTTTTACATTTTACACAAAGAAAATTTCTAATTAGATTTCGATTGAAAGAAATATTGAAAAAAAAACAGCAATGTTACTCTTCTGTATGGTACAAAAGAAAATTTGTTTGTGGTATGTATCTTAAAGTTAACATCTCGCCTATTTCTCAGAGAATATAATCGTGGCTTTTGCAATGTCATGTTCATAAGAGTTTATTTTCCTTCAGATTTCTACGATTTAAGATCCATGAATAGAAATCATTTGTAATTGGTGACTTAGTAACAGTAATTTCCTGTAAATATCCGGGCACATCGATAAATGAAAAAAATATTATCAGAAAACTTTATACATGAACTGTGAATCTAACTATTTAATTTGAAATCTGCAATTTATTTAGAGTTTAGAGAGAAATAGCTTTTCAATGTTGTAAAAAGATACACAGTTTTTACTCCTTAATAAAAAATTAAAATAAACAGGTTTAAAACAAAAAGTGAAGCTAAAACTGGAAACCTGTTAAATCCACCCTTTTCTCTGCCTCCCGCGTTTCTTTGATTTGTAGAAGGACTGCGTTAGCTATAGGAATCATCATGGCTGTGGTCGCTGTGTTGCTCATCCACATAGACAGGAACCACGTAGGTAACATCATCCCAAACATCAACCTGAAAAAAAACTCTAGTGTAATATTGAGTATGTCTCTTAATGACAGACAGTCCTCGTTTGAAAAGTTAAGCAAAAATGAGTTATTCAGGGACAGTAACATAAAATGATAACATACATGTATATTGAATTACTTTTTATCTTGTGAAATATGGAGATAACGAAAAGTAATCAAACTCAAAAGTCATTGATCATGAAGCAAATTAAAGTAGGAGCAGAGCAAACACGGACCTCTAAAAATATCAAAGGTGGGATCAGGTGCCATGTTTATGTAACTGACTCTATCAAAGCGCAAAGGGAAATTATTTTGTAATTTTCTTTTTAAATGTATACATATATAACATTTTCTGCAAATTCAAATGGAGAGAAAATGTCGTAATCTCATATGTAATGCAAATAAAATTTAAACCATGAAATTTGTTTTATCGAAGATTCCATTATGACTGATTGAGTTTCAAACATTCTATAAAAACATTTGTTTCCCAAAAACTACTGTTCAAGTAGTGCATATATGAGGGTTGTCCATAAAGTTCGTGGACAAATGCTATAATTATCTTAATAATGACAGCATCAGCAAACGTGTAAGATGATATTTTAATACAGACCATGATTTAGATAATATATAAGAATTTTTAAAAAAAAAATACACACTATTTTACGAACGTTATAGATGTAAATACATTGTATATGCAAGCTGCAAAGGCCCAGTCTGACGTAAAGCTATTTTTATGATAACTTTAAATATATGGATTTTGAATTTTGTCACATGTTCTTGGACATACGTTATTTTTCTTTATTTTCTCACACTCCCAAGTGTGTGCAATAATATTTATTTATGTATGGACCATAATTAAGGTCTTCCGTCTCCAACGGAAGACCTTATTGTTTTCGTTCGGTTTCTTTTTCCCTATTATTATTATTATTTTTCTTACCGATTTTGTGCAAGCGAGTTCTCGGAAATGGCTCGGTCGATTTTCACCAAACTTTCAGATCTGATAGATATTCATCTGAACCTTGTCGGAAATTTTCGTCGTCGATGACGTCACTTCCGGTCGTGAGATATGGACGATTTTCTGATTATCAGAGGGTCGGCTTGTCCTGGCAATCACTCCTAAACGACTAAAGATATTGAGTTGAGATTATCAGTGAAGGTAGAAGAAGGATTGTAGATGTGCTTTTTTGCGTCTATATCTTCCCGGCGCAAAAGGCGCCGAAGCTCGCCTGGGCTCGAAAAATAGGCTCAAAAGCATCTCGCTAAATTTGACACGTTTTCTTTTATATCTTTATACCTGTTAATATTTTGTGAAAACATATATAACAAAAGTTGTGCAGAAAGATAAGAGCTTTCATTGAGTATCAAGAAAAAGGGCTTTTTCCTCCTATTAAGGGCTCAAAGGGCCAAAAGTCTTTTATCCATAACTCTTTAGGGGTCAATATTTCGTTATAAATTACTGAAGCAAAATGTTTATCTTAACAATTTAAAACTACCTTTTATAAAATTGGGATCATATATTACGTAATAAGGGGCCATAAGGGGCCAAATGATAAATCTTTGATGCTTTATATCTTAGAAAGGGGAAATATTTTGATAAGCAATATTGAACAAAATATGTTCAGAATAATGTTCTAAACAATATGCACCCTTTCAATTTTTGCAAAACGATCCCAGTAAGGACTTGAAGGGCTGGCCCCTAAATATTTCTATTCTACATATCTCGGAAACGAAAAGAAACTTCTGAGTAGTTGTTGAACAAAAAGTCTTCATAATCATAAGACCTTTCTTTTGATATCAAGAAAAAGGGACTACCCCCTCAAAATAGGGGCTCAAAGGGGCCAGAAGTCTTTTATATATAGCTCTTTAATGATTAATATTTTGTCATAAAGTACTGAAGCAATAATGTTCAACTTAACAATTTGCAAATATATATCATGAAATTTTGATCATATATTGCATAATAAGGGGCCAAAAGGGGCCAGAATGATCAATCTTTGATGCTTCATATCTCAGAAAGGGGAAATATTTTGGTAAGAAATATTGTACAAAATATGTTCAGAATAATGTTCCAAACAATATGCACCCTTTCAATTTTGCAAAACGATCCCATAAAGGACTTGAAGGGTTGGCCCCTAAATATTTCTATTCTACATATCTCGAAAACGAGAAGAAACTTCTGAATAGTTGTTGAACAAAAATGTTTAAAATCACAAGTCTTTTCATTTGATATCAAGAAAAAGGGGCTGACCCCTCAAATTAGGGACTTAGAGCGGCCAAAAGTCTTTCATCTATAACTCTTTAACTATCAATATTTTGTTATCAATTACTGAAGCAAAAATGTTCATCTTAACAATTTGCCAAGATATATTATAAAAATAAGATCATATGTTGCGTAATAAGGGGCCAAAAGGGGCCAGAATGCTAAATCTTTGACGCTTTATATCTCAACAAGGTGAGATATTTTGATAAGCAATATTGAACAAAAGATATTTAGAATAATGTTCTGAACAATATGCATCCTTTAAATTTTTGCAAAACGGACCAATTAAGGGCTTGAAGAATTGGCCCCAAAATATTTTTATTCTATATATCTCGAAAACGAGAAGAAACTTCTGAAAAGTTGTTGAACAAAAAATGTTTAAAATCACAAGTCTTCATCGGATATCAAGAAAAAGGGACTGATCCTTCAAATTAGGGGCTCAGAGGGGCCAAAAGACTAATATGTAACTCTTCAATGATCAAGAAATTGTTTTTAAATTACTGAAGCAAAAATTCTTAACATAGCAATATGCAACAATATGTTGTAAAATTTTGATTCTCTATTGTGTTATTTGGGGCCAAAAGGGCCAGAATGCTAAATCTTTTACACTTCATATCTCGAAAAGGGGAAATATTTTGAAAATCAATATTGAACGAAAGATTTTCAAGATTATGTTATATAAATCAAAAGAATGAAATCTAAGGAGGGAAATCTTTATATCATTATCTTTTAACGAAAACTTAATCAAAATCACATCTCATCTCATCGCAAAATCGGACGGAAGACCTACTCGTTGCTCGCAACGAGATCTCATCTAGTTGATTTTACTTTTTAAAATCCAATTGGCAAATCAATACACAGTCATTTACGAGCTTCATCAGTAAAAACAGTAAACACAGCTGCGCAGCCCAGTCTGACGTTGTGCTAGATGTTTAACAACGTCATGAATAGGAATACAAGTATTCTATTTTCATCAAATAACTGTGGTTTCCCACTTTTTGTAGTGTCTCCAAAATTGTACACACGTTCAAAATTCGTATTTACCAATTTCAAATAAATGAACTAAATATACTGAAAGGAAAAAAAACGCAGGGTAACATAATATGCAAAATATTTTTGACTTAGTGGCCGAAAATTATGAAAATTGGTCAGAGGTGTATCTTGGTTACTGTGTACTAAAATCGGTGTTCAAAATTACTCAAACATGAAAAGTTTACACATAGGAAAAGTGATAAAAAGCCAAAAAACACGTACATATTGATGATGTCAGGTTTGTTAACAGATTTTGTAGTACTACTTGATGCACTGGAGGTATACACATCGTTTTTCACTATTTACAGTCGATATGAATTTCTTGTAATCATGGTACGGCTGGTGGAAGTCCCATGGGGTCTAGAGATTCAATTGCCTATGTGAAGAAAAAGGCAAAACTTGTTGTTGTGAAGTTTGTCATTAATACTCCACCATATAACATTTTATCCGTTGTCAGAGATGAACAGGAATTTTTCCAACCAACCGTGACGGTGACGTTGGCCGTAACAACGTCATAAGAAAATAAGGTTTTTCATCCTGCCACCTGTGTAATCGCCACGGTATTACAACTGAAACCGATTCTAATACAGCAAGTTATCATTAGCATTACATTCACTCTAAAACTGAAAGAAATCCATCGCTCTAATTTAGTCCCTGAGCTCGTCAACCTTTCGTCGGTGCGTCGTAAGCCTGATTATTCAGCATGTTCACCCCCAGGAAAATGTTATCAAAGTTTGTCAAGACTTTCTCGTAAATATTCACATTTACCAAATCAATTGGCATCCGCATATTCTATTTTTTTTCTAATTGAAAATCTGTGGGACTGAATGGACGCTACGGTTTGATAGCGTCTGTAAGCCCAGCTAATCCCGGCCAACAAGGTGCTGTCCTGTTGGAAGGGTTGAATAAATATCCCTATCAGAAAGATAAATGCTCTGATGAACTTCATGCACAGGAGGATCAAGGTTGTGATGGACGCGCGAGAGATATATTGAGAATTTTTATTTTCATTTGGGGGGGGGGGGGGTACCGTCATATGAATTTCAATATCTTATGAATTATCAGTCAATATCAAATGAGATTTTGCTTACTTCTTCATTAAAGATGAGTTTAAATTATAGATAACAATACTGGAAAATCCCATCGGAAATTAATTCATTTCAAAAGTTTACCCTGCGTTTCCTTTTCCTTTCAGTATACATTCCAATAATTTCAAGTTGTTTGAATCAATATTCTGTCTCTGACGTCGTTTCAACCATATTGAAACATAACTGTGTCGCCTGCAAGAGCAGAGCGACACTTAGGGATCACTTTACCTATACTGACTTGGATTTTCAAACCAAATATTTTGGTATACAATACGTATATAAGTAGTAGGACCATTCATTTTGATAAAAACGTCATTTTCCCTGAACTTTATGAATAGTTGTCGTATATGTACTTTTTAATTATTTTTGAAATATATTGATACATCTATTCGCAGAACTATTATAAATATAAATTAGTCTTTGATAAAATACAAAAATCGGACATATTGTTCTTACCATCTTGGTTCAGAACCTACAAGCATGAGAACTCGAAGGGCAAGACGTTTATGGATGTCCCAGTGTTCAATAGCGGTTGCCACAATTAGACCTCCAATGAAGAGAGTGGACGTATCCTATAAAGGAATGACAAAATGAGAACTCAGGTTTGTACATATATATTATACAGGTATAACTCTTAAAGTGTGTACAATTGTATTGAGGTGAACTATGATACCCTAACACTTGATTGATCAAAAGTATAATAATTGTTTTCTTATATTAAAAGTTTATTTTTGACTGACATGTAATAAATGATATGTGACAACAACATTACTACAAAGGAAATATTTATGAATTATCAATTTGAACTTTAATGTATTAGTAAAAGCGCCCCTTGATTTGTTTTAAAAGACACATGCATTTATGCCCTATTAATTTCTGAAACATACGTTGAGGTATGCGCTTGATACATCTTTAGCATACAAAAGTCCAACCATAGGAAATAGTATTAGGGGTAGTAATGACGTCACGGCTATTGGCAGGGCCTCTGTTATCCAAAATACCGCCATGATGATAATGACATATGCACATTTTGCCTCCTGTAAAAACAACCCCAGAAAGCTCTATATTTTGTCTTTAATATATTTTAATGAAATTCTAATATACCAAATAATTCTTCAAGTAAACTTATAGTTTATCATCAAGCTACTTTAATTCGATGGAATGAAAATGTCAAGAATTTTAAGCGTATTTTAGAAATTATTTTTATATACTAGTACGACTAAAGATTTTTCTCGATTAAGATTTCATGTTGTTACTTCATCCGTCCACTGTTTTGTGAAAAATGCCATTATTGTACATGTATATAACATTTTACCTTATTTTTACACAGTTTTGAAAGTTATCTGTTCATATACATTGGGAAAAAAATCCTACATCGCATCTTTAACGCTAACAATAACATGTGAACACTATTTTCGAATTACATTATAGTTTCAAATAGCTTAAATAACTTATTATCAAAAGATATAATGTATTGAGAAAATATATCAACATACTTATGTCTTAACATGCCAGTCAAAGATGTTACAGTAGTACTTACGTTTCCGTCCACAACAAGTATAAGCGGCAATAAAACGATCGGAGTTAAAACGACAATGAATATATTCCTTGCAAACTTCAGCAATCTAACAACTGTATGCACTACAGACGACATGGCAACAGTTTTCATCAAGGAATGTATAAATTTAAGTTAATTGTAAACACGCCTTGCCGAGATTCTTGTTGCACAGTATTGTGATGCAAGCAATCCTTGTGATAAGAGAAAAAATAGAGCTAAGCATTCTAAAGCAGGTCAACATTGAAAAACTCTCACAGAGATGTTTGGACCATGAAAGTGAGTAATAAAATCGCATGAATAGGAATTCATCGTTAAGCCAGGGTAATGATTAAGTCATTCGGTAGTTGCCTATTTTACACTCTTTTGTTATTGCTAATTTTTGCAAAGGTCACTTAACATGTAAATGTAGACTTCAAACCATTTGAGTTTTTTTAGACATCAATTTCGAGTAAATGTAATATATAATAAGTAGATGTATAATGTAGCATATTCTATTTAGTGGTGCTATTACAGTCAGGATTTGCCCTCTGATATTTAATTTGACGAATACGTAACCAAAGTGAAATCGTTATTAATGTGGAATAAGGAAATGTAGTAAGTATGATGACTGAAACTATTGCTATTACTCCAATGCCATGCACAGTAGATTTCACATTCTAAATGAAAAAAATATTGGGAAAATCATGCCAAAACAGTCGTCTTAGCGACTTCCTGTGAAAATGCACTTTCGAATTTTTTTCTGGGTCGTGATTTTGAACCAGTCATATTTCAGAGGCTAATATTATTATAACAGTTACTGTATGGCATAATTTTTTTGTCCTGTTCACATTCTTGAAGCCACAACCATAAAGCCCGGATACAACACAAAAAAAATTCCTTACTTACCGTAGTTAAATTAATACCTAACAATTTGAGATAGCTAAAGCTGTGTTGCTAAATCAAAGTTGGAGTTAGAATCCTTAAAACTAATGAGTACACCTGTAGCTTTTTTCCCTTTTATGTTGACGTTTTTACTGTTTGAACAGAATATGGTTCATTTTCATAGTCATGTTTAACCTACCTTCTTCAGCCCAAATTGAACGAAGAGCGATACGATGAACAAACGTCGAGAGAAAATTCAAACTTTAGGTAACACAAACAAGAACGAAGAGCGATACGATGAACAAACGTCGAGAGAAAATTCAAACTTTAGGTAACACAAACAAGGAACAGAAAGTTAGCATAGATATATATGCGATTACAAAAAAAAATGGAGAGCGAAAGGACAGTTAACGCTGAAATAATGGTGAGCGAATTATTAAGTAATACTTTTACAAGTGTAACAAATACTGTTTTTATAAATATCTTTAAACTATCCTATCTACAATTATTATAAATATGAAAAATCTTATTTCGTGAAAATGGTTCTCTCCCAATTTTTTTTTTTAATTTTCTTTTAAATTAGTACTGTATATCTTTTTTTTAAAAAAAATGTATTCCTTAGGGGGTTAAATCGGGATGCAGTCAAACATTTTCTTTTGAAAAACAATAATTGAGCACGTATCATTACTAAACTAAGATTGTTTATCAGTTCCTCTTCAACAATAATTCCTACATCGCTAAGATGACCAATCCAGTTGACAGTCATTTGCCAGAAAACCTGGTGTGAAATTAATTCATCTTGATTATAAAATAAAGTGTAAAATTAAAGAAAAAATACTAGTTAATTGCCTAGATTCAGTTCTTATCAGGCAGTTAATCTCATTTTTATTGATCATATGAAAAAAAAAAAAAAAAAAAAAAAAAAAAATACGTGTTTGTGAAAATCTGAGGCCCCCATATGGCACCTTACGGGAAGTTAAATTTTCTCAAATGCAAGTCAAACTCCAGGTCAAGAGGTCAAAAATTTGGTACTCGAAGAAAGGTCTTGTCTCGAGAAATATACCTGTAAATTTGAAAGTCCTAGCACCAACTCTTGAAAAGTTATGGCGAAGGTTAAAGGTTTTTCATAGTTAGTAAAATGTCAAGGTCAATGTCAAATGGTGCCCCAAGGGAAGCTCTTGTCACATGTGATACACATGTTCATGAAAAGTGAAAGCCCTAAAACCAAACGTTCAAATGTTATGGCCAAAGTTAAAGTTTTTTTAAAAGTAGGTCAAACTCCAAGGTTAAGGTCAATGCCAAAATGGTTGGTATCGAAATGAAGGTCTTTTCACAAGGAAAATTAATGCACATGTGAAGTATGAAAGCCGTGGCATCAACTGTTTAAAAGTTATGGTCAAGGTTAAAGTCTCATGAAATTTTGCAAAAGTGGGTCAAACTCCAGGGTCAAGGTCAAAGGATCAAAGATGTTAGTAGCCAAGGAAGGTTTTGTCACAAGGAATACACATGTGAAGTATGAAAACCCTAGCACTTACTGTTCAAAAGATATTGTTAAGCTTATAATTTTTCAAAGTTAAAGTAGGTCAAACTCCAAGGTCAATATCAAAAGGTCAAAGTTGTTGGTATCCAAAGGAAGGTCTTGTCATAAGGAACAAATGTGAAGTAAGAAAGCCCTAGCCCCAACTGTTCAAACGTTATGGCCAAGGTTAAAGTCTCATGAAATTTTGCAAAAGTGGGACAAATTCTACTGTCAAGGTCAAATATGACGGTACCCAAAAAGAAAGGTCTTGTCACAAGAAATACACATGTGAAATATTGAAGCCATAGTTCCAACCAATCAGAATTTATGGGCAAGGTTAAAGTTTTTGCGGACAAATAGACAGATAGACACACATACGGGCGGACAGGACAAAAACTATATTCCCCCGAATCTTCGATTACGGGGGCATAAAAACTTTTTAACTGTCGTTTACATCAGTGAATAATATGAAGTAAATATGTACAAACAAAGAGCAAGATCAAAGAGCTAACAAAGATTAAAGCAAAGGTTGAGAAAAGGAGGAAAGGAGAAGAAATGAGCGGTGAGTAAATCCTGAAGGAAAAGAAAGTCGTGAGCCTACATTCAACAAAGGATAGATAGTGGAACGTTTCAGAGATTGAATAAACGCTGTCTGAAGAAACGATGTGTTTAACCGAAATGAATTTGTACTAGACATGATTTGTATAAAAACTTAAAATGCTCTGTAATGTTTAGTTTTATACATGTATGACGCCTATCTCAGTCTAGATCTGTAGAAATTTCTCGGTATTTAATTTAACTAAGCAACACATAGCACTACTAATAATAAAATAATAATACTATACATACGAGAAAAAAGTATTACTAGTACTCTATATAAGTATCCCTCACAAAAGTAACTGTAATCCATGTAACTGCCAAATATAGGAGGTAGTTACACACAGGAGTAGGTTCGTCTAGTAAACTGAGTTAAGCCTAGAAATCCAAGCTTGTACATGGATATGCAATAGATTAATCAAACATTTAAATACAATATGTGTATGACAATCATTTATTGTTAACAACATGTAACAGATATTCAAAAGTAAATTGGGACTACAACTGTTAAGAAATTAAATTTTCGATAAACTGCCTGAAAAGTTGCAGATACCAAAAATATCTATTAAGTAAAAAAAAATCGTGAGACTTTATAAGGATAAATAACACAAACTTTTTTCGAGAATCAGCAATATCTCTATTTATATTTGAGTTCATATAAGTAATTTGATCAACGTTTGCCAAAGATAGTGTGGACATTTTGTAAGATTTTGTTATAACGTCATAAAAATGTACCACAATTTGTATAGATTCACATAAAACATGGCAGAAAATCGCAAATTTGAACACAAAAGAAATCCTACGATTTCATAATATTTTCACATTTGAGAGCAAAAGGCGCATTTAGAGTTATAAAACTTCGCACATTCAAATAACTTTCATTTAATGAGATCTAATGTAAAAATAAAAAAAAAAACGAACAGTGGTCCATCTCAAGAAAAAACCCAACAAACGATAGATCATTACAAATCTGTGAACAGGGCATCAAACATGGATCCCTGGAAATTCCACAGAACTATCAATTATAAATAAAAACAATGTTGTCTTTCCTTGGATCGATTGGATGAACTCATAATTTTCTCGACAAGCTACATTATAGATTTTTTTTGTCCAATCATGATCAATCATTCTTATGTTAACGTACTTTTAAAATATCACTACAATAAAATTTTATGATAACAAATTCCTTTAAAAATTTAAAACATCTAAAATGTAGTTCCATTGAGCGGAACAATTGTTGTCTGTAATGTAGAAGTGTTTACAAAGGCTGTTGTGAAATTTACAAACGTTGTAGTATCATTTTTTGTTTTGAAGGCATCAGGAAGCGTGTGAAATCCAAATATTGCTTCTCCCCATGTTTCCGTTCCGAGAACCAATACCAGAACAGCAATAATATTTAATGGAAATCCAGCTATTACCTATATAAAAAATTAAATCCAAAATATTAAAGCCAAAGAACAAACGTCCTTAACACAATCTTTACATTGTGCGATGTTGTGTACAAATTTATGCAAGAAGGAATCATTTTTAATAAGAACAAATGAAATATTTACTCTCTTACCATGTCTAAAACCTTGACAAATCCGTAAGAAAAAACAACTGCGTTAGGTGGGGTGGCAACCGGAAGCATAAAGGCAAATGATGTAGCAATGGCCGTCGGGAACATGAAGTATAGTGGATTTACTTCAAGAGTGACAGCCTGTATAAAATGGAAAATTACTTAGTTCTTCAAAACTATTCACACATAGTCCAAAATTTTTCGAGCATGTATCATTTCCTTATCGTAAAATCCTCACTTTCCTCAATGGACATAACAAGATGATTTGTCAGAGATTACACGTAATGTTTGTTTCTATTAAATAATGAAAATCTTTTATCATTTTGTTTAGCACCTGTTCAGCAATTTAAACTTTAAAAATTAGTAAATAATACGTATTTTTATGCTTGAAGCTAGCAAAAACTGTCAATACCAGTTCTTTCATTATTGGCATCATCAGGGTACATATAGCAACGTTGCTTGTTACTTCTGTAGCGGCGGCTACCATTAAACATAAAACAAGGTTCATCACCCAAGGTTCAAAATCCTTAAATACTGTTAATTGTTCTCCTATCAATTTCGATAATCCAGATTCCTAAAATAGTGAAATTGTTAAAAACAATGGTCAAGTTCAAATCAATATTAATAGTTAAGTATTCTTAGTATGAAGTCAATAATACTTTGTTTTATATATACACTTGTAAATGTCCATCTCATTAAGATTGCACGTTCTTAAAAAAGTAATTTGGAATGACATACCAGTTTGATAATTGACATAGAATACGAAAGTATTAGAACTATTTTCAACATTTATTAATTGTATTCGAAAGATGTGTATTGAAATACAATTTATAATGTCAACAAACTTTTTAAAAAACTTAGTAGCTGTAAAGAAGACGGTGGTTTAATAGTATACTGAGCAATATAATATATTTCAAACCTGGCTCCCTTTTGCGATAGCAAATCCTCCTCCAAGCAACAAAACTATTCCCCATGGAACTTTTTTCTCCGCTGCCTTCCATGAAAGAAGAGGAGGTAAAGGTTTTCCCTTCTCTAAAAGTAGAATGGCTGACAAAGGTAAAGATTTGATCGACAAATCATCAATCAAACGCCGATAAGTATAGTCTCAAATTAGAAACTAGCAGAAACCTAAAGAAAATATTTTACAATGCTTTATTTCTTCATGTATATTATAATATTGCATCATAAACCTATTCTTAGTGCATTGAAGCATTTAATTATCTTTACTTCTCAAATCTTCATTTTGAACGTGATAAATGCTAGAGTACATGAACCCATATGTATTTTACTTAACCTTTGAAATTGTGAGGCAAAACAGAGGGAAATAGAAATAGGCTGATGGCGACAAGAATAGCCGGTGTGGAGTCTGTTACTGTTCTGAAAACAGAAATACACTGAAAACAGAAATACAATTTTATGTCCCATAAAGTGTTTTATATACAAGCTTTTTTACATTGTAATTGGCATAGTTAATTTGTAATTTACAATTATCATTTGTATCTTGTATGAAGATCGGTTTCAGCTTGATCGGGATCGAACTCCCAATTATGAAATCCGGTGGAAACGCGAGGTTTTGGTCATTTTAAATCTTAGATACAAAATGAAGAATTGCTTCATATACACATACATCTATATATCGAATACAGTAACTTGAAATTTTTATAGAAAACATATTTGTTGACTTTGTTGAGGTACATTTACATGAAAAAGACATAAACTACTTCAGTGGAATTGAATTTGAAATCTTGATCATAATTATATAAATGCTTTAAACGTTAATAAAATTTAATTTTAAAGGGAGGAAAATTGTTATTTTTGAGGAACATCGAAAAATTAATAGCGGAATATACTGTACATGCGAAAAAAAACATAAAAGTCATGTAGTTAATGTGATCAGCAAATGGAAACGGAAACTTCTTGCAAACTATATTCATATTTGATAAAGTATGAAGTAAATACTTTTTTGGAAATAAATCTCCCCATCCTCCTACTCCCCCTAAATCTCTGGTGACCCACAACAGTGCCAGCAGAACAAAGTGAACAATAACTGCACCTTGTCCGAACCTACAAAATAACACAGTTAGATAACGTACATATACATGTACTATTTGCTGTACATTCTAAGCTATATTTTGGTGAATACATGCGAGTACTTACGTAATTGGTCCCAATTCTTCGTATTCTCTTCTTATAACATTTTTCACTTTCTTTGATTGTTCTGGGGATTTTCTATTAAAAGTTCTTGGAAAAGGAAATTAAGAATGAATAGGTTATCTTACCGCCTATAAAGTTTCGAATATATTATATTTTGCTAACACTTATTCGTAAGGAACACGCCATTTTAAATTTGCATTTTTTTAATTCCAGATCAGAGAGATAATTTCATTAGTGATGAAAGCAAAAATAAAAATAGAAAAAAAATTCCCCGAATGAAATATTTTTTGTAATAGGTAATATTTATTTCTTGAAGAATTATGACGATAAAGCTTCGAAAGGCTCACTTGCAATGGAGAAACAGAACCTGGAGCCATGCCCAGACAAAGATCACCAGTATGGCGGATATTGGTAAACAGTACTGCATCCATGTTGTAAAGGTAACAGGGGATGGAACATTTTTCTCTTCGAAAGCTCTGAAGAATTAAAAATAGTGTGCATTCATGCTGAAATATTCAAATAATGCTCTTTTTGCAAATGTTGTATTGTACAATAGCATGTTTACGATAAAACTGTATTCCATGCACTCCTTTAAATATTAACATATGTTGAAGAAAGAGTTATATTGCATACACTCCTCTTAGCATTTCGATGTATCTAGCTTTCAACAGTTATCCAAAAGGCACATATCCTAATTTCAAATTCAAAGTATGATTTTCTCCTCAATTCAGCAAATATAAAAAATAAGCTATTTTAATATGTACATGTACTCACGTGTCTGCAGCTCCCTTCATGACGATGTTCGGACCAGTTCCGGTAAGACTGGCCACGCCCCCACAGTTAGCAGAATAAGCAATTCCTAACGACAGTGCCTTACATACACGTGAGTACTCTGCATTTTCAGTTTTTTCTTCGTCAGCTCGTTTCTTGGCATTTTCTCTTCTATATGAATAGTAATGGTACAATCTATACTGAGGACTTTTCATTGTTACTGATATTTATTCAAACTTTTGGACCTACTCATTATTGAAAACATATTCCACATGTTGGAAATATTTTTTTTTTTTTTACTTTTTATACTTTTGTGCATAATTGCTACTCACAACTGATTTTCTTGGTCATTGGCTAGGTTGCCATTGGAACTATGTTTTATGCCATTCTGTACAACTTTCAGTTCAAAGTCAACCTCATCCTGATCAACAGCTGTGAAAAGCCCATTGTTTAAATATCTATAGGTATATCAATATAAACATGGAAAATATATAATAAATGAAACAAAGGTTATAATACTATTTAAAATACTGCATATGTTGTAATGAAAGATTACATGTTTTTTCGATTCAGGAGTAAGGAGTTGATCTTTACGTTGCGGGTTCGAATCCCACTGCAGGACATGTAAACCGTCCCTCGGATGAGACCGTAAAACCGAGGTCCCGTGTCGCAGTAGGTGCTGGCACGAAAAAGATCCGAGAAAAGTGCCGAGCACAGGTCGAAATTTGCAGCCCTTCACTGGCAAGTAGTGGCCTCTCAATATGAGTAAAAGTACTTAGAGGAACGTTAAGCAAGCAAACAATATTCATCATAAAGGATGGTTATCTATTTCATTATAATAAAGTTCTCTATCCATTGAAATTTCTACGTAATATTAGAGGTTTTCCTTTTAGCAAATTATCCCCCCTCTTTTTTCCAAACATTTAGTGCCTTGAATCCGAATACACGATCTTCATCATTCGTCAAGGCTTTCATTTGAGAAACATTAGTGAACACATTTTTTCATGTCAGTGCCTCATAGATTTCAAATCTTTCTTTGTATAGTTAACATTTGGTATTTACTGGATACATAGAAAAAAGATAATTGTATTTAATTAAATTAAACTTCTAAAGAAAAGAAGTGGGGGGGGGGATAAAACCTGTGGCCTCGTCCTGTTTCTCTGCTTCTCTTGTTTCCTTCATTTGGACCAGGACAGCGTTAGCTATGGGAATCATCATGGCCGTAGTAGCGGTGTTACTGATCCACATCGACAGGAACCACGTGGGTAACATCATACCAAACATTAACCTGTAGGGATTTTTTTGTTGTTGAAAATTTGGATCTGAAATACTGCTTGCTTTACTTAAATCTTATACTAACAATTATTTTAGACTTCCACATTAAAATAATATACTTTTTTTTAGTAGGAAGTCATTCTTAAAATTAATTTTCATGTTTGCATTTTCAAGCAAGAAAAAGGGTCCTTTACTAAATAATGTTAAAACCTCTCACATAAGCATATACATGTACCTGGTTATAAAGGATTTTAAGATTTATATTAATTTTATATTTAATCTTCAAGCAAAGAATAAATAAAAGAAAAAAAGAAAATTTAACCGTAGAACAGATCTATTTATTGTAATACTTGCCATCTTGGCTCTGAACCAACAAGCATAAGGACTCTAAGGGCAAGACGTTTATGTATGTTCCAATGTTCAATGGCGGCCGCCACAATTAAACCTCCAATAAATAAAGCAGCAGTGTCCTATGAAAAATATGACACATTGGCAATAATGAATAATACCTAAAGGCAGCAACACTATTTGCTTTTTTCTCTTTTTTTCAATTTACTTTATTTAACTAGTATTTGTTAATTAAGTGACTAAAATAAGTACATGTATAACTGTTACTGTAATTGTGAAGGGGAAGGCTAAATCGTAAGAATTAGAATATTTTCATGATTTAGAAAGCATTTCCATTTTTTTCAATTTCCTAAAAATGATGAACATTTTTATCCTTTTCGTTAATTTACCACATAATTGTAATTTGTTGAATTATTCAATGAAGTTGTATTAATGATACGTACATTGATATATGTTTTCGATACATCTTTTGCATACAGAAGTCCGACCATAGGAAATAGGATGATTGGTAGAAGTGCCGTCACAGATATCGGCAGAGCTTCTGTTATCCAAAACACTGCCATTATGATTATAACGTATGCACATTTTGCTTCCTGTATAATAAAATAAATAAGTGTAATAATTTAATTGATTTTTCATTATTTTATTTTTCTGATAGCTACATGTACACCATCAATTCTTTACAAAAAGAAAAATAAAAGGCTACATGTAACTAACATTACTTTCTAAGTACTACGTATCATTTTTACTTGCATAGAAAAATAAATTTTGTTTGATTTCAATATGGAACTTCTGCAATTTTATTCCACTCTATGATATTAAATAGTTTTGACGTAATCGGCCGACGTATTGACATCACGTACACACTGCTAAATAGATCAGCATAGGAAAGAAGAGAAAAAAGTGTCTTTTAGTCTGTTTCTTCTCATTTATTAAATAGAAAATGTGATTAGGTATATTTAAGGTACAATGTATTGTCAATTCAGAATATTAGGGTATTAAATCATGATATAATATTGTGGCAGTTGTGGATGAAGTAAAACCCGTGTCAACCACTAATTGATATTTTTTTCAGATTCACTATTATATAAATAGTGCACGTTTTTTGAGGGTAACATTTGAAATTGACACCCCAAGGAAACCATTGTCAACCGACGCGTCAGCGGAGGTTGACAATGGTTTTCCGAGGGGTGTCAATTTCAACTGTTACCCTCAAAAAACGTGCACTATTTATTTTATTATACTGAATGTCCTATTGATTTCGGATGTCATAAAAAATTCGGAGATCGTCGTTAAGTTCACGCTTAGAAAGCTTTCAAACTCCCCGCTTCTAGTTTTCTCAATAAGAAAGCTTCGGACAAGATTTACCAACCTCGTTATTGTTTGTTTGCTACTCAAAAAGACCTTTATCATCTAAAGTTTGCACTCGCAAGGATGTTTCGTCTGTCGTTTGTTGTTTTCAAGTCAGCTACATCGGACGCAAACTTTTATTGACGTCGTTTATTCGGCTTCTTTCAAACGCACAACCGACGTTTTGAGAATTCTACGGTGAACCGTACGCGCATGATTTGAACGCATGTGACATTTTCGTAATGTTACCCGTTGTCAAGTGTGTTGCTAACGCTGAGGGTAACATTACGGATTGTTAAATGCGTCTAAACCAATCAGATTTTAGTATTTAACATGAAAGTATAATAATGTGCAATACTAGTACACACATGGAATTCTGTATTGGAATCTAACAATATATCTAATACATAAACCTTTTTCCGGGTTAAGATGTAGTGATTTGATTTTATTTAATATATTACCATTTATCTTACCAAATCATGATTTTCTTTCAAACTCAAAGGTTATTGAAAGGTATGGAAGATTTTTTAAATAACTTTTGGAAGGGATGGGGGAGGGGGCAACATTACCTTGTGCGTTTAAGTATAAAAATAAGCTCAGTCTCCCTCTCTTATTTGACAAATAAAAAATAAATTAACGTTAATTTAATTTAGTAGATATAAGTAGACATTGCCCAAGAGCAGTAGCAACCATTAACTAAATACTTAAACAATGTATAATGTGGGTTTTTCCTGCTTTACTTGTTGTTTACGGACAGAAAATAAGCTCGATGTTACATAATATTCTATGACGCTCTTAAATTTGTGGAACACTCAGGTACGTGTTTCTTTTTTACTTATTTTACTAGGATGTATTTCCAAATACACAAATAAGTCGTAATAAAGATGACGCATCTTTAATGTTTTATATTATTTACCTTTATAGAAATGCCAGACTTTACACACCTTAACTTTGTTGAAAAACCATTTTATTTTTCTAGAAACACCTGATGATTTCAATTTCGGAAAGGATCTGTTTTATCGCAATAAGTATTCACCATCTGATTTTAAGTCAGTTTTTTTTAAATAAATATATAATTAAATCCTGCAATGTATTTATGAAGAGAACAAGCACATTTAGGGTTCAACAAACAACAGCGTTTTTAAACGCGTCTTTTGTGTATCTAAATTCTCCGGGCGTCAAGATACCACGCTCGTTTTAACACTTACAATATTTTCGTATAGATTAAATTTGATTTTAACATAGAATTTATTTTTCATATTATGAATGTTCAAAAAAACTGTTGTCTAATACCTGTGCCCTAGATTTTTCAAAGTGGTGTATTTTAAGTGACTTCTTTATTCGAAGTTGATATCATAGAAAGAGTATACATGAAGATAATATCTCCACTAAAGTAATAACTGGAGCAAGATTTCATAATCTTTAATACGGTTGACGTTTAACAAAACAAATTACCATGTAAATATGTATATCATCCGAGATTCGTTACATTAACATGTATTAAGTTAACAGGACGTACACAGATCTTGTCACTTAGCTGTAAATCTTTTTTGTCCAATTTCAGCTGTGTACCAAAACGTAAACATTCTGTTTAAATGGGTCAACAATCCTTGATGATCTTGTTCTGGGTAAATTTAGCTTGTAAAATTGATTGTTTTTGACATTGTTTAGTCCAAGTTTGATCTCTGTACCTACCATATTGTTTTATATATATCATAACCAGATTTCACTTGATGCAATTTTTTCATGTAGATTAAATATGATTTTCGCATGAACATGATTCAAATTAAATTCAAGAAACTTTCTAAAGTCACAATTTTAAATTTCAAAAACTCGTGCAAGTCACCGTACGAACATTTACAAAGTTTATTTGAGAAATATAGTTAGAATTTTGGCATTTATGTTTGTCGAATCCAAGATTTCCAAATATTCCTCTACATCTGCTTTTCATGTATCTAAATATAATTGTCTAAAAGCATGGAAGTTGTAATTGTTCAGATGTCATGAAAAATTGCGGGTTGTTTAAAGTTAAACATTGGAATCATTGTATAACCCCCATCCCCACTCCCAGTCCCCAAAAAGAATAAATTTAAAATGTGATCTTCAGTCTTGAGTTGAATATTTTAAATTTGTACATTAGAGAGAAGAATAAAAGTTATGGAGACCAAAAATTAAGAGTATACACTATAACTTAAATTTTGAGACAAAATATAAGTACTTACGTTTCCGTCAATAAGAAGAATCAGTGGTAGCAAAACAATTGGAGTTAAAGTGACAATGAATACATTCCTAATGCTTAGAAGTATTCTGCAGATCGTCTGTTTCTCAGATGACATGGTTGTTAATACTCGCGTAAATTTTTCAAAAATAAAATAGGCAAGACTTCAAACGCAGAAATATTAAACTTATTTGCATTATTGCACGCGTCAAGGCGAACTCGATCCTTGCGGTTTACGGGAAAAAAAAATTTACAAGGTAAAGTAAAGCGTGTCAATAAAAAAGAACGTACTCTCACAAATAGCTGTTTATGTCAGAAAAGTGCATGCTCCCCGTCCAGCGGCACTAAGGAGGTTGTATCCTGCTACATTGTATACTTTTTAATTTGTATTGTAAAAAAATCATTTGAATTGGATAATTTTTCATTTTCTTTCTGTATTTTCAATTTGCATTGTATAATTTCTTATTTGTATTGTATTGTTGATAGAAATTCTTAGCATGTCTTCAACAAACAAGAAAAGAAACTGCAACTCAAAATCAGACAATGCTACCAGGTATGATGTCTTGATGCTTGATGCTATAACTTTGAGGAGAGAGTTTAAACTAATTGGAAGACTTGGAAGGGAGGCGTATAAATACATGCAAAATCTGAATGCCAAGAAGGGTAAAAGATAACTGCAAGTCATCTATATACCCGTCTTGAAATATTTAGCAATAGTTTAATGTGTAAGTTGCATATACATATATTACCATTTCCTACTCAGTATTGTGGCCCTGTTTCTATCATTTTCAACTGGTTAGTAAAAGGTAAAAACATCATTGATGATTATTAACTAAATTTAAATGCTTTGCTGTACCAAATCCATTCTTCATAAATAACAAAAAGCAAGAGCAGAATGATGTCTTTCCTGTCGCAGTTTCAGCTATCCGACTCTAGGCCAGTGGATGTGTGTTTAATACGTTTTGATGTATATATGTTGAAACCATTTTTGTTACGTCACCTTTTGTTAAACCTAGTCCAGTAAATTTCTTATTGTCCTGCACCTGTAGGTGTCTAATAAGATTCAACTTATTGGACAGCTACAGGTAACACTGAAATCAAAACAAATGGCGATGCAGAGGGCGAAGCACTTTAAAAGGTTTGATAAATTTAAGAATTTAATATGAGCAATGTAGACAATTAGTCACGTAAATTATAAATATTTCACAAGATAATCTTTTGAAATTGCGTGAATAATCCACGGTGAACTGAATGTCGCAAAGGAAATGTAGAGGAATCCGTGGCACCGATCTTAAATTCCATTAATTCACCGTTCATTACTCTTTATTTCACATTGTTTGATACACGGAATATTCACAGAATCTTCGGGACACAAAAGAAGAATCAGATGCCTGTGTATCTTTACTCACATCCTTCGGCTTTTTTTGATTAGTTGAACATCTATTTTTCGTCTCTTAACTATTCCGCTCACCAAATCTCAAATCAAATATATTAAAGACTTTCGTTTAAAAATTTAAAAGTTCATTTTTCACAAAATTCACAAATTTCATCTCGCAAATTCTATGGTCGATACAATGACCTTCTCAGCAAATACAATCTATCATTAAGTCGAATGCTGATTGATTTTTTCATACCTAATAGTTAGGCCATTATTCACACATTGAAATGTCTACGGATTTTTCCGTTTTCCCGATCATGACAAGGAGCACACGACGGGTTTAACCAGTCGGCAGGGGATGCGTACTCCTCCATTGCACCTGATCCCACCTTTGATGTTTTTAGAGGTACGTGTTTGCTTTGCTCCTGATTTGTATTTTTTCTATGAAGTTGAGCTTGATTACTGTTCGTTATCTCCATATTTGATGTATACATTTTTTTAGAAGGAGACGAAGTGAGCTTATTTTTCCTCTTCTCAATATTAGGACAGATAAGAGTGTAAATATAGTAAAACAAAAGGGTAAGGAAAGTAAACGAGTAAAAAGTCTTTATTATAATATCTAAAAGATTTTAATTTTCAAAAGTAAGCCGTACATTTGCTCTCAGAAAATGGTGTCATTCTAATTCGTTATCACATAAAAGGCTAGAGTCGAATGGTATTTAGATTGATAATCCATGTTTATATATTTTTAATATTAAAATGACTCTATGTCATTTAATCATGATGTTGATCTTGCAAATAAAACTAAAATAATGTCGGATAGCACCTACAACATGCATTTTGTATACTTAATGTTCAAGCTGTTTGATATTTTATACTTCGATAAACAATAAATTATTATAAAGTTTTAGAAAGAATAATTTGCTGCCTTCCTTGAAAATAATAATTATAAACAGGCAGAACCTTACAAGTAATATTAAAGGTTGCATTTGTAAATTGCAACACAGAAATATTTTATTATTGTTTAAATTATATTCTTATCATAATTATTGATAAAATTAAATAATCATACAAATTTCAGAAGCAATTAGCCATAATTAAAATCCCAATCAGGTAGTTGCATTAAACGGATTAATAGTTGATATTGACAAATTGTTGAACAAGGTTGACGTTTCGTTTGATACTTGAAACGCAGCTGGAAGTGTATGAAAACCAAATATTGCTTCTCCCCATACTTCCGTTCCAATGACCAATACCAAAACAGCTATGATATTTAATGGAAATCCGGCTATCACCTAGAAGTATCCAACGTTAATGATTATTGACACAAAATATATTATATATTGAAATGCAAATACATGTACCAAATCATTTAAATTGAAATGTAAGATATATATATATTTTAGAGTTATACAAAAAGTAGTGTCTTTCGTTTAATTAATAATTTCAAAGAATAATCTTTTTAATTTATTATGAATGCATAATAAAGAATTAAATGTATCATGCAGTCTTACCATGTCTAATACTCTGACAAAACCATAAGAAAACACAACTGCATTAGGTGGAGTAGCGACAGGAAGCATAAAGGCAAAGGATGTAGCGATGGCCGTCGGAAACATGAAGTATAGCGGGTTGACCTCAAGCGTAGTAGCCTGGTTGAAATAAATTATTTATTTCTTCAAGAATGCACGTGCTGGATATTGATGTTTATTTAATATTTATCCTATGAGACAAAGTGAAAGACAGAACACATGACCAACATTACTTTTCTTCAATGTTTGTCAAACCACGACTGTAGGTACGAGGGGTGATCAAAAAGTTTTCGAACTAATTGAATTACTTCCTTAAAAGAAATAAAATGAGGTTTCAGTGTTTGTTTTTTTTTATTTTTTAAAGTGGTCATCTCCGAGTTTTATGCACATCTGCCATTGTTTTGCCCATGCACGAATCACGTGATCAAGGCGGTCACTTGACATGCTCCATAGCGGTCTGTTCACAGAAGCTAAAAGATTTTTCCGAGTCTTATATTTCTTATCATGCAAATTATTTTTTATAACAAGAACAACCCATCTGTCAGAAATGGCCAAATCTCGGCAAAGGATAGTTGGGTAAGGATATCCCTTCCCAGAATTAGCATGGTGACCATCACAATCCGAGTCCTCTGTCTCGGGAGCGTCGTTTATCCATTGTGGATAAAGTATGGGCGCCTTCTTTTTATCATATCTCATATGTTTAAAGTCTAAAATAAACGATATTTTAGGGATTTAATAATTATATTATTGTCAAAATATTCATCTATTTTTCTAATTGTAACTTGGCGAGGTTTCATAACAAATTGTTCAACTAAGGACACATCTTTTCCCCGGCTTGCTTTCGCTGGGCAATAGAACAAACATTATTTTTAACCTTCTCCCTGCCTTCACTAAAACAATCAATCCAATTAATGATTAAACTTCTGGTAAGTCTTTTGTTTTCATAAACCTTGTACAAATTATCATATTCTACTGCAAAGGAATTTCCAAGATATACGTTAAACTTTACAGCCCTTCGTTTCTCGAGTACGACTGAGCCAACCATTTTTTTTGTCACAAGTCACCTGCATATTGACGTCATTTTCATTTTGTGACGTCACAAACACGGGACAAAAAATTATAGAACATGTATATGACTATATGTGTGCCAAATTTCTGATCTGATTTGTGGTTTTGTAAATATGGAGATAGTTCGCGAACTTTTTGATCACCCCTCGTATATGTATTAGATTAAATAAACTGCCAATATGTACATGCAAAAATGTAGAAACTATAGCTGGTAAAATACATGTATAAGTAAGGTTTACCAATTCTTTCATAATTGGCATCATCAGTGTACATATGGCTGTGTTACTTGTAACTTCCGTGGCACCTGCTACTATAAAGCATAGTACAAGATTCATCACCCAGGGTTCAAAGTCCTTAAACACTGTCAATTGTTCTCCTATCAATTTCGATAACCCAGAATCCTGAAATTAATAAAATAAAAGGAATAATTAGTAAATATAATCCAGGTCACATATTAAGTCAATTTCAATGAGAACAGGTAACATTTCGTTTTTCTATTCTTGAGCTCTTTGATTTCAGTTGTATAAGATTGTGAAGTATCAGTTTTCATTCAATGAAAAAAAGAAATAAAATGCAATATTTGAAATACAGTTATAACAACAAAATGCCAAACTTAACGATGGCAGTAGAATCAGCCCCTTTATATACGGTAAAAATATTCAAGACTGTTTGCTTTTTACGGGTTTACCTTGCTTCCTTTTGCCAAAGCGAATCCTCCCCCAAGCAATAAAATCACACCCCATGGTACCATCTTTTCAGCGGCTTTCCATGGAAGAAGGGGCGGTAAAGGTTTACCCTTTTCTAACAAAAAAAATATCAAAAGTCACTATCATTTCCGATAACATTGTATAAATATCTGAATCTATATATGCCAAATCCTTTTCTAACAAAAAAATACCGAATGTCACAGATGTAACCTACCATTTCCGATAACATTGTATAAATATCTGAATCTACGCTAAATCCATTCCTGTTACGGAGAGGAGTTAATTGAAAATTGAAAATTAAGCTTTAGGAATGAGTTTATCTTGTCATTCTTTTTTGTTGAGGTAAAGAAAACATCTATAATTATTGCCAATGTCGTGTAAACCTAAAACTAAAAAAAATTAATAGAATCTTGCATCTGGATAAGAAAAAAAAGAAACGTTTATCCCTAGTATCAGATTTTCAGCGTGTTGTAAATACATTAACAAGATCTTTTCACTAAATAAATAAAATATCGTTTAAACATTGAAAGTAGGAATAAACATGAAACATATATTATTTACAATTGTTATGATTCACCTTGAAATTTGTGTGGCAGAACAGAGGGAAATAGAAAGAGACTGATAGCGATTAAAATGGCTGGAGTGGAATCTGTCACGGTTCTGAAAATATATATAAAAAAATATTCAGTACGTGTACAATCTATTTCACATAACATTTCACATGAAACATTATTAAAATTGATAGAAATATTTGTAGGTATATTTTTGTCTCATTTAATCGAATAATTATTGAGAAAAAAAATTTAAACATACATTTTTATCTTTTCGTGAGTTTTCTTTTTTTGTGTGTGTGAGTTTATTGATGTAGTTATGAAGGGGAATGCATGAAAGAAGTGTAACTGCCTTTTCTAGAACTAAATCTATGGGCATGCATTTGATAACAGAAAATAACCGTGAAGAGATATGATAAATACTTTTCTGGAAAAATATCACCCCATCCTCCAACTCCCCCTAAATCTCTGGTGACCCACAACAGTGCCAGCAGAACAAAGTGAATAATGACTGCTCCCTGTCCAAAACTACAAAACATTAATTATAGGACATACTGAGTCAAATAGCTTTACTCAATTTATAAACTTATTGATTGAATTCCATTATTGTAAAAACGTACGTTATTGATCCAAGTTCTTCATACTGTTGTCTTATAACATTTCTGACCTTCTTTGCTTGTTCAGGGGAACTTTTATTATATGTTCTGAAATAAATACATTTAAATGTTTGTATCAAAATATTGTTTTACTTGTCAAGTCTTCTGGCATTTTTCAACTTGTGTAAATGTTGAAGTTTAAAAACTTACTTGCAGCGTAGAAATAAAACCTGAAGCCACAACCATACAAATATCACAATGATGGCTGATATTGGTAAACAATATTGCATCCATGTAGTAAATGTGACAGGAGATGTGGCGTTTTTCTCTTGAAAAGCACTAGAGAACAAATAAATAAATCTAAATTCACTAACACAGATTAATCTAAGAGTAACTAAAATTTTTGAATTTATAAATAAGGATACTGAAGAGTGCAAAATTCCGTCATGTTATTTGTTTATGTACCATATCACTTTTCAAACAAACGCTTTCATTTGAGGCTTCATAAAACCAGACACATATAAATTAATAATGCTATTAATATGTGTCAGATAAAACATTTTACAATAAGGTTTTAATAGTTTACTTTTAAAAAATCAAATGAACAATATGAAAATAATTATGTATTCTTTGAATAGTACGCTCACGTGTCTGCGGCTCCTTTCATGATGACGTTAGGACCAGTTCCGGTAAGGCTAGCAACGCCCCCACAGTTAGCAGAATAAGCTATTCCTAACGACAGGGCTTTACACATGCGCGAGTACTCTGCGTCTTCAGTTTTCTTTTTCTTGTGTTGTCCCTCAGTGTTGTCCACCCTAAAAAATCGAATTATCTTGTAATGACGCCCTTGTTTGTATTAAGCATATTTTGGTTATTAATTTTTAAACAGGAACTCAATCGGTATATAATTATGGGTTTTGTTTTGTTTTGTTTTGTTTTTGTTTTTTTTTTTGAATTATTAATTCAACAAGTAATTTTTTTAAATGGGTACACGAAAACAAAAGAAATCTTACTCTAACAATTCTGTGATAAAATGTTTTGTGTTTAAGTAAAGTATTCTACTTACAAATGTTTTTCATTGTCTTTGTCGAGGTTTCCGTTGGTCATATTTTTTGTACCATTCTTCACGGTAACTTTCAGTTCAATGTCAACATCACCATGATCAACAACTGTAAATGTAAACTTTATTTCTCTTACAGACAAAATGATAGGGCTGAATTATATCTCTTTAAAAGGGTTCCGTCCCCCTTGTATAAAGGAAGGCAGGATTGTTACGATGTAATCAATTCAGTTTGAAAGTCAAATATATGTAAAAGGAAGGAATGGATTAAAAAATCATTCTATACACACGTATAGTTTTTCTTCTAAAAGACTTTTTAAATCGCCTATTTTAGTTCCCTCATGCCATTTTTGGACTTTTTTTTTTTGGTTAAATGAATCTACATTAAACGATATGAATATCAATTTGCATTGGCATCTCCTCCTTCTAATTATATAAAGACAACGATTTGAGGAAAAAATCATATACATTGTATAATTTCGTACAAATCTAATATGAACTTCTATTGCAGCCAATGAATAATGATAAAAATCCTTAATACATCAGTCCTGGTTAGGTTATACAAACCAGAATCTAGAGAATATGTCAGGAATATTTACTTAGAGATTTGCATTGCTGTTTCTGTGGAGATATAACAAAATATTTTGAGTAAAATTATGTCTTTGTAAAATTTTGACCACTTTATTATTTCCTATCCCACTCTTAAATTATTTAAGTAACGTCATTCCTTGTTCTTATAATCTTTTTTTTTTCTTTGGTAATCTGATATAGGTTAGGAACAGTCCGATATTATTGCTAATCTGATAATAAGTGAAATATCAGACTGTCTAAGTACTGATATCCTTCAAAATTTAACTGTTAAATCATTGTCAAATATATTTGTCTGGCACTTTTTTAACAGAACTGTATTAGGCATATATTCGAACAAAAAGTAAATGAAATACACACTACACGAGAAGCTCTCTCTGTCTCTCATTTCATTTTTCATATTCCTAACGAGCTAGATCTGGAGAAAATTTATAATTGAAGCAGTGAAAAGTAAAAACCTTTGATATCGTCCTTGTTTTCTGACTCTCGTGTTTCTTTTATCTGAACAAGGACAGCGTTAGCTATAGGAATCATCATGGCCGTAGTAGCTGTATTACTGATCCACATCGACAGGAACCACGTGGGTAACATCATCCCAAACATTAACCTGGAAGGGACTTTTCGTGCATACATGTAGTATTATGATAATTATGCTATCCACATTAAACTTTAGATTCCAGTTGCATGGAAAAAAACTGCTAACTTAAAGTGAATACTATATGTAAAAGATGATTGTTGATTTGATGTTTGAATTAAATTGAGAGTGAAATTCGTCATCAATATTGTTCTTGATAATTAACATAAGTTAAAATATAATTTCATTTATTTTACTCGCGTTTATTATACATGTTCATTGCACATACTATCATTCCAATAACTGCGTGTCAGTTTGCTTGATCGACAGCAGACCTGGGGCCAATCACTTTGAATGTAATGCATTGAATTACATTTTTTTTTGGAATGTTTACCATATCCAGGGAAGTTTATATACATGTATATGTACAACGCATACCATCTTGGCTCTGAACCAACAAGCATAAGGACTCTAAGTGCAAGACGTTTGTGTATGTTCCAATGTTCAATGGCGGCTGCCACAATAAGACCTCCAAGAAACAGAGCTGCTGTATCCTGTAGAGAAATAATCAAAATTTAAAAAAAAAGAAAAAAGAAAACAACCTTCTCACTTTTTTGAAATCATATAGTGTTTAAGCATATGTTGCAGGTGGGAAAATACTAGTATTGAATATACTGAGAGGTAGTTAATAGATAAATAAATACAAATATTTAAGTCGTTTATGTTGATCATTCTGCTATGTAAATTAGGATTTTGGACTGTTTTACAGACTTGAATTCTTTTTTCAAAAAAATGTTTATTACGATTTATATACTTTTTTTTTTTGAATCTATGAATTTCATTTTACCAAAGTATTAATATCGAGATCATGGATTCCTTCCAAATTTTTTCGGCATTTTATTTTTTTTTCTCGGACAACTTTTAAATTTAAAAAAAAAAGATTAGGTTGAATTAGGATAAAGAGCATTCAGTATATGAAAAAAATAATACTGAGTAGTTCAATCATTAAATCTGTCTTCATTGATTTCCAGTATGTAGTTTTTCTTTATTTCTAAAAATGTTAAGGGGTGGGAGGTAGGGGTGATGTGTTCACCAAAGAGTTGTCAAGGCAATATTAAGCAAGACAGTCAATGTATTTGCATATAAGTAGGGTTTTCAAGTTGATTAAACAAATCCATGCAATAACTTAGTAAATATTCTATAGAGCAGCGAATTAAAGAAGCTCCAATACTTTTTTGTATATACATGTAACTACATGTATATTTATTTTTAATAATCAACTTTTAGAATTGTTTGCCATGCATGTATTAGTGCATCAGGAATTGGTACATATCTATTTGGAGATTAAAATGTAATAATGTTTCATTGATCATTCGTTATAAAAAGTATCAAAATAACTTCTTAGTTTCTAGTAACTTCTAGATTATACATCTACGTAAAATTTAATACGTACATTAAGGTATGTACTAGATACATCTTTTGCATACAACAGTCCAGTCATAGGAAAGAGAATGATTGGTAATAGTGATGTCACAGCTATCGGAAGAGCTTCTGTTATCCAAAACACAGCCATGATGATAATGGAATAGGCACATTTTGCTTCCTATAAAAACAAAACAAGACAATCTCAAGACTTTTTTTTAAATTCTAATGATATTTTCTATATATACGAGACCTTTGTCATAACTTTTTTACTTAACGTCATATTATATCCAAATTTGGTAGAAATGTTTTAACAATAAATTTGAATGACGTGTATTTGGTTTTTTTTAAATATCGTGATTTATTTCAAACATATCCAGAATTATAAACTGCAAAAATCGGATCGTGGAGCAGGTCAAAATTTATTAATTTACAAACAATACACTAAATAATGTCTTCAGTTATATTCTCTGTAAAATGGAAAAAAAACAAAAAAAAAAAAAATCTTAGACGTTTAAATTTAGAACTGTTACATCGATTCATATCCCAAATTATGGCTTAATACTTAGCTCCGTTGAAAAGTAATTAATTTCAAAAGATAAGTAGTCCTTTTTTAAAACAACAAATAAGATGACGTCACGGAGCAGCAGTTGACGATACAATTATATGTTGTACTTGGGAAAACTCCTGAATAAACTCTGAAAATGCTGCAGGAAGCAAGAAATATATGTCAAAAGTGAGTCTTGCATTTGGGGTAAAGGACACAGGCGGTATTTGAGTGATAGAGACTCTGTATCGGACGAGGACGATCTGTGAAGAAACGGCCGGTTAAGGAGGCTGGGGGTCAACAAATTAACCATCAGATATAACTTATTTTTTTTTTAGATATGATATCTTAAGCTGTCAACTATCATTTGGCAAAGAAAAAATTCATACATTTTAGTTTTAAAATTTGATCATTTTTGTATATCTTTATATGGAGCTCTTCTTCTAAAGGAGATCAATATAGTCTATAAATGGTCACGACCACCCAGCCCTCTTAACTGTAAAAATCTTAACAAAAACTTTAAAAAGTTGAACTCAAGGAAAGACATAGGCGCTTCTCAGTTGCTGATTTTGTAAAAGCACAGTTAAACGGTAAAAGAAAATAAAACATTGACAAACGAAATTATGCATCTGGAACAATTGTTACAAAAATAAATTTCAAGTGATAGAAAAAGGTTTTTAATGAGTGGGTATTGGACTATACTGTGTGAAATGTATAGGGAGAGTATTTTTGAGAAACTCGAGACGCTATATTTTTGACCTTACATTGTTAAGAGTGCTCCGTGGTTACAAAACTTCTTGATTTAAAAATTAAGTAACATGATTTCTATCTAATCACTTGGAATGAAACTTCACACATCAACAAAATAGATATTTTTACAAATGATAATGCGTCCATTTTAAATTTCTTTAAAAATAGTATAACAAAGATTGACATGGTCTGTGAACTTTCCGAACAGCCCTTGTAGGAACTTATTTCTCTCAAAAATACATAAGGGCGCCGTACAGCATACAAGTGGTCCTTCCAAATTATTAATCGAGTAAGAATTCCCCAAAAAAGTGCAATTCTGGAGACGTTTCTTTTGTGCTTGGTTAATAAAATTGAAGGGAAAATGTGAATATATGATATACTAAAGCTGTATTAATTTGACAGTTTTACCTGTATTAATTTTTACTTTTTTAACCAGGCGTGACTCTAGAAAAAGTACGTGAAAGTCATTTTTGAACAATGTCAATACTAGAATAACACTATTCTGCAAAATACTAACAGTAATAGGTTTCATTCCAATTCGTATTACTAATTATAAAAGTAATTTCGATTTTTGGGAGTTTAGTTAAGTCCCGTTCATATTTTCAAACAAGACTAATTTGAAACGTTCAAATACATGTACATATGGTATTAAAATATTAAAATAAAGTAATGAATGCAACAAGAAAAAAGTAGGCCAGCTAGGTTATAGGTGCATTTCCAAGGTCAGACGACGATAAAGTAAGATGGCAAGAATGCATTGCTGCCCCTTGTTGAAAAAAAATACTATGATCAAGACTTCAAGTGCTCAAGATCCCGTGATCTTTGATAAAAGTGCATGCTTTTCCAAACGATTGTACGTATACATGATAAGGCAATGGCATAAGATTTCTTATATCCGTTATTTTAAAGAAAAAGATCTATAATGCTTAGGTGATACTTTGCAAATACGATTTTCTTTTTTTTTGAAAACAAATTCAAAATGTAAAACAAATACAAAAACTCGATGGTAGCTGCATGGCTCAGTCATAGGCTTGTAAATGTCAATATACATGTACAATATACTTCAATGTCAGAAAACAGTCGACTTCATTTTACAAAGAATATCAAACATGGTGTTTCAGCAAACATGTTCCACTTTTTTCAATACAAAAGTTAGTTAGTATTTATGAAAGCAAGGTTTGCAAAAATATAAAGAACATATCTTTCTAATTTCATCGATCAAAAGTTACAATCATTATGGTAAATCTGAATCATTTATTCTTAAGACAGGCATTTTTGGAAAAAAAATGACATGAGGCAATTCTCGATTTACTCGCTTAATAATGTATTCCGAATGGTTGTTATGTTTCTCAATCAGTAACTTCATTTTGTCTCTGAAGTCCCATACAGTTCAAATTTGGATTTAATTCGAAAAATCTGTTTCCTAGAAAGATTGTTCTCATCTGGGTTCTTCTTTTTTCAAAATCATGTTCACTAGTATTTGCCATTATTTGTTCACTAGTATTTGCTATTTTCTGTTTGCATAGTCTAGTCTACCAATATTCATAAAGAGCTCTCGTAACATCCATATGAAAGAAAACCTGACCATCTGAGTTTTTTAATTCTTTTTTTTTAAATATGACATTATAGAATATTGTTTCCATATCATGATATATTTTTGCCGTGAAACTTTCCATGAAATAGAGTTTTGTTTTGTGTTTTGTAAATATTTTTTACTGTGAATAAGAGAGACATTCAAATTCGGAATATGTTTGTTGAAACACTCTGTACTTTGCATGTAAAACAGTGAAAGTAATGTTTGTATCTCTATGAAACCCGATTCCCTTATCTCAAGTTTCTATTTGAACATTTGATTCGTTTTCTTTTATGCTTCAATTTAGAACATATTTTCTTACAAAGATATGCCTGTTCATTTCCCGGTACATTATCATAACAGATTTTGTTTTAATATTTTCTACTAAATCTCAGTCTAAATCTCAGTCTAAATACTGTACTAACTAAGTTAGTGAATAGCAAATGTTAATAATTTATTTTGAAAAAGTTTGAAGTTTGAAGTTTAAAATTGGATATCTTTGGGGGGTTTTAAAGATTTTTTTCAACAAAACCTAACACTGAGACTATCTACTTAAAACTAAACTATCTACTTAAAAATATATGCTTAGAAGTAAGGTTTTAAATCAGTACTTACATCTCCATCCACTAGTAGAATAAGTGGCAGCAATACTATAGGGGTTAAGATGACAATGATGATATTTCTTACAGTCAAAAATAATCCAAAAACTGTCTGAAGATTAGACATGGCAGCAATGTCTATTTATTATCGACAGAATAGAAACGTAAACGATATAATTCCGTGTAACTTCGAATCATTTGCAAAGATGCATGATAGATTACCCCTATCACACCGTACAGGAGATTATTTCAATCCTTGTTTAAGAAAAAACACGACCTGATAATGTAAACTAGAACAGGTAAATATATAAAACGAGACGTTTTATCAAGTGATGGTCTTGACGACACCATTTTTTTCGGCGAGTGAGAAGTGTGGGCAAATTAATGGACTTTTATCGTCAAAGGACTGCCCTGTTCATTCTGAAATATTGTTTAAATGGACGTGAAAGTAGAATATGAATGAAATTATTATCCAGGTAAACGAAATACCGCTGTAGTCATGTTTATACTAACTTCACAGAAAAATGTTTGCCATGTCTAAATTTGCGTCAATCCTATCAGTTCTTTCTTCAAAATGATTGAAAATCTTATTGCCTTTTCTATCATGGAGGAACCCAAAATTTAACTTTGTATACTTACAAAGGAATAAAAATTTTGGAACGCGTATAAAATTAATGTTTCTCATTTTCTAGGTTTGCAGAAAGCAGTTTGACTCAGTTTCCACTCAAGTTTGGTGCTGGCATCTCTTCTAAAAAAATGCATGACACAGTGTAGGTGAAAGGTAGAAGTTTGTTATACGGCTTTGAAAACAGAAATAAAAAGAGGAATTTTTAGGGAGGTTTTGTTTAAAGTTTCAGTGTCCAGGTGACTTCTGTCATCTGCACAACTCTACAAAGAAACCTGATTATTGAACTCCCCCGCAACCTAAATGATGTTCTAATCTCGCGCATAAGTTTTTTTTTTTCGATTTTCGAAAGCAGTTTCAAACAAATTTTAGACAGTAGTAACGATTCATAAAATTACGAAAGCCGGATAGGCTCATTTTTGACAAGATAAAAAAATAATTAACTCGTTATAACGAGATAGTTATCTCGTTATAACGAGTTAGTATCTCGTTATAACGAGTTAGTTATCTCGTATAACGAGTTAGTTATCTCGTTATAACGAGATAATTATCTCGTTATAACGAGATAACTAACTCGTTATAACGAGATATTAACTTGTTATAACGAGATACTAACTCGTTATAACGAGATAACTAACTCGTTATAACGAGATAATTATCTCGTTATAACGAGATAACTAACTCGTTATAACGAGATAACTAACTCGTTATAACGAGATAACTAACTCGTTATAACGAGATAACTAACTCGTTATAACGAGATAACTAACTCGTTATAACGAGATAATTATCTCGTTATAACGAGATAACTAACTCGTTATAACGAGATAATTATCTCGTTATAACGAGATAACTAACTCGTTATAAGATATTAACTTGTTATAACGAGATACTTACTCGTTATAACGAGATACTAACTCGTTATTACGAGATAATTATCTCGTTATAACGAGTTAAATATTTTTTTTGTCTTGTCAAAAATGAGCCTATCCGGTTTTCGTATTAAATAGCTTAAGGATTATTTAAAAAAAAACAAACCTGTATGAGTGGATGAAGTGCTGACAAGTAGGCCTAGATTTAAATCTAATAAGATAATGCAATATTTTTGACATGACCATTACATCGTGGACTTCTTGCAAGCGTTTTTGGTACGCATTCTTTCAAGTATGCCCTGAATAGATTACTCACGTTATGGAAGCAGCATTTTTAAATATTGGTTTAAAGGTCAAATTGACTCTTTGAATCCAAAGAAACCTTTTGGTCTATATACAAGTAAAGTTATCTAGACGTTGATTAAGTGTCAGTGTTCTGCTTTGCATTGTGTGTTTGGCTCAAGTGAACTTTTCTGATTATATATATATATATATATATATATATATATATATATATATATATATATATATATATATATATATATATATATATATATATATATATATAGATAGATAGATAGATAGATAGATAGATAGATAGATAGATAGATAGATAGATAGATAGATGAAATATATTTATTTATGAAAAGCGTATTTACAATATGGTTTTAAATCAACATTTTGCAAAGCCTATGGTCGATACAGTGACCTTGCTTGCAAATGCAATCTGTTTTTAAATCGAATATTGACTTGTGTCTTTCAAATAAACCGTAAGGTCATTATTTTTATACTGAATTGACTACGGATTTCTACATTTACCCGATAATGACAAAAGGCACATGTCGGGTGTGTTCGGTTGAAAGGGGATGCTCAGATACTTACTTCTCTATGGCACCTGATCCCACGTCTGTTTGATGGCTCAGAATTTGAATTTGATCATTAGACAAGAGGGAAATGCATACTTGATCTTGGTGTTCTTGCTATTATAGTCGTGTACACTTTTCTTTATTTGGTAGAAATCGCCACAATGTTTCACACATACAACTTAACAAAAATAAATACATGTACTTCGACAATTTATATAGCTTTGTATAGACTTATTGCATTAGCAAGCAATGCAGCAAAAAAAAAAAGACGACCCAATCTTCCCGGCCTCTTTTAGATAAAAGACCCATGGAGTACAACGCTCACCTGAGTAACTATGACCTGATATTGTGCAACAGGAGATTTTCACGTATTATTACATCTATTCCATTGTGAAACTTTGATCATATGTTGTGACCCCACTCCCGCCCGGATCATGTTTTGAACAACTTGATTCTACGCAACCTGAGGCTGCCTCCATATAAACATGATTAATCATGACTTTGCTGTTCTTTAGAATGAAATATATATATATATATATATATATATATATATATATATATATATATATATATATATATATATATATATATATTCTTAAGATTGGTTCACAAACCACATTTTCCTCAAAATGCATAGGAGCACTTCGAATATGTTGAGTCTTTACTGATATTTGTTTGTGAAGAGAAAAACGAGACATAAATACTTTTTTTAAAATGCCAAACATCATGTTTTCTAACATGCCAGACAATATTAAATCATGCTTTCTTTTGATCAAAAGATTTCTGTTTGTTTGTTATACTGTTATACGTCAATTTGGAAACTTTTCACTGATGTTGGAACGCCACCAATTTTCAATGGCCAAAAATACTATTTAATATACTGTTTATAGATGCATGAAGAGAAAACTCTTTCTGTAGCCTATCGAAAACGTTTTATCACTTACAATATTTATTTCCATTCACGTGTCGACTCCATATATCAAATTGAACTCTAAGTTAAAGGCACTGCAGAGTCTGCTACATCTGTTTCATATTAGGATGTTTTATACTGACTACAGACGATAATGGCCAATATTAATAACCAAAATGTATGACAAACAATTTGATTTCAGCTTTTCCATCGTCAACTTCCCTTATTCATTTACATGCAGTAATATTCCATCATCACAGTCTTGTGGTGTTATTGTCACTCAAATTGATTGGATACGCAAGAGCATGCTCAGAGCACGATCAATTTTTAAACCAAGGCAACTTCTGACAAATAAGTTTATGTTACAAGGATTTCAACAACCCCGTTTTAAGTCAGTTGTAATAATCTTGTTTGTAGATACAACATTGGGCCATACTTTGTCTGACATTTTTTATACCATTTGTTAAGTCAATGCTTTTATACTAAATTTGACTACGGAGTACTCCTGATCAGCACATAAGACTCAGGGAGGATGTGATTGGTCAATTCCGGTGTTTCCAGGTGGTCCATGCTTTTGCCCTGTTCACATTTTTTTTTGTTTTACTGGATTTACTAGATTGATCACTGTTCGTTATCTTCACCTTTTATAATCAAATACAAAAAAAACCATTCACCTTACTCTTCACAAGTCTTGTTTTCAAATAAATACGAAATTTCTACGACAAAGAAAGGAAAACTCATGCTACAAAACTGATCTTGTTTAATAGCTACATGTACATTCATGTATACTAGTCTTTTTAATAAGAACATGTTAAATGTAACTGCTACGTGTATGTGTACCATTTTTCTTCTGCTAGCGACATATATATCGACAGAAATCATTTGCAACAATGATAAACCTGGATTTATGTATAAAAATACTGAACTTATTCCAGGCTGCAAAATTAAGATTTATAGCTGTCCATCAAAGAAGTATCACTTGGAGATCCATTATCATACACATTTCAGAGCAGAATTAGAGGTAGTGATGTTTGCAGTTTTAAAGACAGTCGGCAGGGTATGAAAACCAAAAATGGCTTCTCCCCATGTCTCCGTCCCCAGAACTAGCACAAACACTGCTACAACATTAATAAGAAGCCCTGCCATAGCCTGTAATTTAAAAAAAAATTAATTAAAATGTACCTTTATCATCATAATTTATATTTATTTTTTACCCAGGAACATTTACGTAACGTTTACATGTATGTAGTCTATCAAATAGATCAATGCTAAACGTTAATGTAAGCAAATATTAATTTTTTACTACTTCATATTAAATCAACCTTTGATTTTTATACATGTTAGTAGAATTTCTGAATGGTCGGTTAAATTAAAATGAATTGTTTCAGATAGCGCTTTTGTTTTCAAAGTGTTGTAAATTATTTGTTTTCGGCCATGAAGTTGTGCCATTTTTGCTGTCTTGTAATTCTAATCAAAATTTTATCAATTCTTTCTTAAACATTTGCAGTTATGAAGCGTTACTTTTCCTTATGGTTAAGAATTACCATGTCTGCAACTTTAACGTATCCGTAGGAAAATACTACAGCATTTGGAGGAGTGGCAACCGGAAGCATGAACGCAAAGGAAGTAGCAATGGCGGTAGGAAACATGAAGTATAGTGGATTTACACCGAGGGTCAAAGCCTGAAAATGAAGGAATTCAATAATTCTGTTGAAGTTTAGCATTGAACTGAGGTTTGTGTAATATACAATGTAGAAAAGTACCTGAAATATTACCTGTAATTAATTTTTTTTTCACAAATCCTGGAAATACAGTGTAAAAGGGTAACTGATGAAATTACAGCCTTGTTTAAAGGTATTACTAGTAATCAAAAGTATAGAAAAGTATATTTGGTGATATTCTGTAAAATTCTCTTTTTGAATGATTTATTTAGATGTAGCTTTGATAATTATTACATTATTATTTAGTTTTTAAGGAAAAAGAAACCAATCGTACCAGCTCACTCATAATAGGCATCATAAGTGAACAAATAGCCGTGTTACTGGTCACCTCTGTTGCTGCCGCCACTATGAAACAAAGAACCAGATTCATGACCCAGGGTTCAAAATCCTTAAACACGCTCAACTCACAACCAAGCCAATCTGATAATCCAGATACCTTGTAAAAATTAAAGTTTTAAAATATATCAGCCTGGAAAACAAAATATAACACAATTTCAGGTATAATAACACTTTACTTTATTTAGTAAAATTTCAAAAATTGTTTCAAATTTTTTCATTTGATTTTGTACCTTGCTGCCATGAGCTAAGGCAAATCCACCTCCAAGTAAGAGCACTACACCCCATGGAACCATCTTTTCGGCTGCTTTCCAAGGTAGAAGAGCTGGTACACTTTTACCATGACGTCTTTCTGAAATACAGTAAATTGTAGTTTCCCCATGATTGCTTTAAAAGTATGTTTGGTCATCATTATAATTGCAAGAACAAAAATGATTGCCCTTTTCCACCACATAATGGCACATTTAGTAGTTGAAATTTATTATGCATTTTGCTTTTTATATGCAAATTTTTACTTGCCACTAAATCTCCAAGGGATAACTGCAGGAAATAGGAACAAGCTGATGGAAATGAGAATGGAGGGAGTGGAATCTGTCACAGTTCTGAAAGACATTTATGTATTTTTTCTGATATTTACGTATTTTTAATGAATGAGAATGTGAAGATTTTTAATATAATTAAACTTACTTTGGTGGGAAAATCCTTCCCCACCCTCCTACACCTCCCAAGTCTCGTGTGATCCATAATACTGCCAGCAGCACAAAGTGGGCAATGACTGCTCCCTGAGCAAAGCTGAATCAAATAGGTAATGGTTATCCCTGGTTATTTTGTTTTGATTTTAGTTGTTTTAAAGTCTTTTTAATCTATCATCCCCTCGCATTGAAGTTGGAGGTGATATAGTAAGTACAACACGCTCGTGTCAGTGTGTGGTTGGGGAGGGGTGAGTGTGTAACGTATGTAACGCATGCAATAATTTAAATCGGGACGGATGTGCCATTTTGCAAGGAGATGTTCTGCTTTGCGGTGCCATTTTTGAAAAATCATACCTGACTGGTCCAAGCTTAGAATATTCCCTTCTTATAACATCTTTGATTCTTTGTGCCTGCTCTGGGGTATTTTTTGTCGTCCTTAAAAGATTTTATGAAATAAAATGTACTTTTATTTGAAGCCAATAGATCTCCCCTCTCTCAATTTATTTCAAAGAGTTCAACAATAAAAAACAGATTTAATTCAGACGTTTTTATTACTTTTTTTATACTCGTGATGTATGACTTAAAGTGGATTGATGTATTTTCTATTAGATATAGTTTTGGCACCTTTTTCTCAGGTAACCTACCTGCATCGTAGAAAAACAAACTGTAGCCAGAGCCATATGAATGCTACAACAATTGCAGAAATCGGCAGACAGAATTGAATCCAGGTCGCAAAGGTTACGGGGGAAGTACCATTCCTTTCCTGGAAAACTCTGTATGTATTTTAAAGATTTTTTCAGTAATAACGTGCCTTGGTAATTATGCATCTTTTATGCCTAATATATAAAAATATCAAAATCAATTATTACGATTTAAATTATTGAAAATGAAAAAAAATATTTCCTTACTTGTCAGCTACACCTTTCATAATGACATTTGGATTGGTTCCAGTAAGACTGGCCACGCCCCCACAATTAGCAGCGTAAGCAATGCCTAATGACAAGGCTTTGCACATGCGTAAATATTCTGGGCTCTCTGTTTCCTCATTTTGAGACAATTTCTCTCTAGAATACAAATATTGATATATGCATAACGATGGAGAAAAAAAATACAAGTTGTTTGTTATAAGAAAACCTTTTTCATTGAAAGGTATTAGGGTTTTTTCTATAAATGATTTTCTGTTTTGCAAATTGGATAAATCTATAACCTAATATCATTATATTTCATTTAGAGAATACATACTATATATAGTACATGCATCTTTTCTTTAGAGGTAACATACATGAAATATTGGAAAATATACTATATAAGATGAGCAACATACATTTGTAAGTGTAAAATATGTTTAACATGTTTTAAACATATGACGTTTAAAAGCAGAATGCTTCGACACACAATAGAATTTTTCATAAACAAGAAACGTATTTTATCTTGTAGTATGTCCAGTGAAATGAAATACTGTATAACGGGAATTTTTAGCGGGGTGCTAACATTGGCTTATTTTAGCGGTTTTATAGCAGCCTGCTAAGATTTCAATCGCTAAATCTGCACCCTTGTGTATAGATACTGAATACAAGAAACCTAACTTAAATAGTCCGTTCTTAAACATCTGCTATTGGTTTTTGCTAAAATTCTTACGAAAATCGAAAATCAAAGATATACTAAACGCATTGAAAACTCATCTGAGATGAACTTCGTCCCTTTTGCAGTCATGAAAATCTGTATCCGCCAAAATTTTCAGCATGCCTTTGAGCAAGGAAAACGCCAAATTTTACACCCGCTATACGGCACTAGTATGAAAACTATAAATTGAATATTCCTAGCAACTATTTTTCAAACTTTCAACTTACATTTTGTTTGTTTTTTGGTCTTTTTCTTTTAAAGAACCATTTTGCTCGGACATTTCTACCTGTACAACTACAAGAAAAGTATTTTTCTTAGGCTTTTACGTTTGTATCTTCAGAAATCCAAACATAAGTCTTTTATAATTAATTAAGGGTGGTGAGTTCCACACTGTATTCTAGCCTTTTTCTGTTCTGATATTTGGATCATTACATGCACATGTGTATAATAGGAGAACTGTTAAATTGACTTTTAAGTAAAAGTTTACAAACCTAGTTCATCTTCAATATCTGTATTTTCAAGATCGCGTGTTTCTTTAAGCTGAACAAGGACTGCATTAGCTATAGGAATCATCATGGCCGTAGTAGCTGTATTACTGATCCACATCGACAAGAACCACGTGGGTAACATCATCCCAAACATCAGCCTGGAAAAAAATACATAATAGATGTTTGTTATTTACAGATGTTTTCTTCATAGAACATTGTGCGATACATTATACATGTACATGCAACTGGTAAGATTTCCTTAAAATTTTAAATCTTTGTTGATAGATTGATTTATTATTTGTATGTTGTTTTACGTCCCGTCGAGAATTTTTCACTCATATAGAGATGTCACCATATACCGGTGAAGGGTTTCAAATTTAGATCTTTACTCGGCACTCAGAGCCATTGAGAATTGACCACCGTTAATTATCGTGCCAACGCCTACCGTGACACGGGGCCTAAGTTTTTAAAGGTCTTATCCGAAGGACCCGCAACTTTCACTTCACCTGGCGAAGGAACAGTTGCTACCTATTTTTATCGAATAAGGTCAGTCGCGGCCGTGATTCGACCTTCCGATCAGGGAGCGAGCGAGCGCCTTTGCTGATAGAAATTGAATATTAAACTGCAAAATGTAAATAAATCAAAACAATTTTAATGATTTTATATAACAATGAGATCCATTTTCACTTTACTACTCTTGACTGTGATTTTAAATCTGGAATCGGTCACTAAGTTTAGAATTACATGTTTTGCCCCTCGCGACTGCATTACACAAATACAGTTACAGTATTTTCCAAAAAATGCATATTTAATTCTTTTGAAATCTTTAAAATATTCCCTCCTGAACGTCGATTTGATTTTGACTTCCATTAAAGATAACAGTTTCTTTTTATGGGTACATGTAGCTTGTTGTGATAAATCATGCTTACAGGTACATGTGTATTTTGTTGAGATTTATGATTTTGAACATACGTGTATATTACTACATATTAAGCTATTGATTTATATTTTCTTCGTGTAAAGAAAGGTTATAATTCGTTGAATGTTACACTTAGCCAGTCGTTTTCAGACAAAGTGCGATTTCTGATAAAACTTGCCATCTTGGTTCGGATCCGACAAGCATGAGGACTCTGAGGGCAAGACGTTTATGTATGTTCCAGTATTCAATGGCGGCTGCCACGATCAATCCTCCCACAAACAACATTGCGGTGTCCTGAAAGTAGTTCCCTTTACTAAATTTGCTATTATGACATTGAATATCTTAGTCAACGTTCTTACATGTATTTATCATTAAAACGTTAATGACATGAAATTGTAGAAACTTACTTAATATATTAAATAAAAGTTCTACAAATAAAAACATTAAACAGATATACAAAAAATGAAATAATCCTGATTTATGTAATTATAACAACACCTACATTGAGATATTATACTGTAATAATACCTACGTTGAGATATTTGTTTGACACATCTTTTGCGCTCAATAGTCCGACCATTGGAAACATAATGATTGGTAGCAATGACGTCACAGCTATAGGAAGAGCCTCTGTTATCCAATATATCGCCATTACAATAATACAGTATGCACATTTTGCTTCCTAAAACATTAAATTAAATGAATTTGTGTATTATATGATTGAAGAATTCCTAGCTCTCCGATTTGCTGAGATCTAACATTTTAGAAAAATACTATTATATTGACTGGGTTCGAGGGTAACAATATATTGACTGGGTTCGAGGGTAACATGTATTTAGTCGGACCCAAGAACCAAACTGTTTGCTTGAGACTGTTAATGCCGGAGGCCGTTAGCCCTAAGACAAACAGTTCGGTAGAGAGGTCGACAAAATGCATTTAGTCCAGGAACACAGTCAGTGATTTGTTATACCTTTTACTTTTTATTTTGACATATCTTCTGCTGGCTTCATGTTTGCGATAATTGATTATCCTGCTACAGTGTGATGTACAAAACGTCATAGCGGTCCAATATCTCACTGAGTTGTCCAACATCGATTTTTTTTAAACCGCTCAGAAAAGCATTGGAAATGTTCAACATTTTTAGCATATACGTATATACAGGAAATATTACCGATTATTAGTCCCCTACCGGTGAAACCGGAGGGGACTATAGGTTTCCTCTGAGTCTGTCCGTCTGTCTGTCTGTCTGTCTTTCTGTCCGTCTGTCTGTCTGTCCCTCTGTCTGTCTGTCCCATTTGGTTTTCCGCACTTTTTTCTTAAACGCTTGCAGATATTGAGCTGATTTTTGGTATGTGAGTGTATCTTGATGAGTTACAGATCAAGTTTGCATTTCGTTCCGCTTCATTGATTTTTGACGGAATTACGGCCTTTTCAATTTTTCAGGGTTTTCCGCAATTTTCTTCTAAACGCTTGTAGATATTGAGCTGATTTTTGGTATGTGGCTTTACCTTGATTAGTTATAGATCAAGTTTGCATTTCGTCCCACTTCATTAATTTTTGACGGAATTATGGCATTTTCAATTCTTAACGGGAACCAGATTACACTTGCCGGTAGGGGACTAGTATTGCTAATGCAATACTCTCAGAATGCTTGTTGATATTGCAGCACATGGCGTTTTTTACACTGTACGTGGGATCAGTATCGCAAAAATGGAAGCCAGCGCACGATGTGTCAAAAGAAGTTATAATAAAAAAAAAACATTTATTGACTGTGTTCTCGGAAAAACCGTTTTGTCGACCCTCGAAACCAAATGGCTGTCTATTCAAATTGTAATATATAATATGAATAATATACAAAACTTAATTGTTTTTTTATTTAAATAAAGATTCAAGTACATAAAAATGTTTATCACTATCTTTATTGTCCTTTCAACCATGCCTTCGGATCATATAGCCCTTAAAAATTAATATGAGGATAACAATCTAATATCTCAGGTGTTGAGCAAGGAAATTACAAGTATTGACTGGGACGCATGTTAAAATACATGACTGTAATGTTTAAAAAGAACTCGAGGTTTTTATTGACATTTTCGCCTTCTATATACATGTATTATGCTTCTAGTCACAGCAGAATTATAGAAGAAGTTTCTTTTGACACATTTTTAAAAAGAAATATATAGCAAAGGAGGAATAGAAACTAGATAAACTTTCGTTAGTAAATGTCCATTTTTCGTTTTCAGTCTCTTGCGAGCAAAAAAAAAAGTCGTGTTCCATTACAGTATATGTAAGACTACGTTGCCCGTATTTTAAACTTGTTCGTAAAAGTTTAAAAATAATTTTTTTATACCAATCGCCTGTTTCAAACTACAATGTATTTTAAAGTTAAATTTCATATATGTACGCAAGCATGAAAATTCAAATATTTCTTAGACTATTAAAAAGAGTTCAGGTTGATCACCCGACAGCGAAGGCTCTGAACGAGTGAAGGCTCTGAACGAGAAATTTACTTGTATAATACATGTGTAACTTTGCTTTACATCACATGGCATTTTTTGCTTGTCAAGGAATTTTTGGTGGTTGATAGTGTCCCCTCCCCCAACTGAAAATCTGAAAATGTATGGTTGTGCACCCCCAAACTGAAATTGCTTCCTATGGGCCTGCATCAATACAGTAAATGCAAGGGTTCGGAATTCATACCCGATCTGTATTTTTTTTTAATATTTAGGGAGCCATTTGACTATATTGTTACAGTTGCTTAATCAGTACTAATACGATTGATCTGGACTTCTTAGCTTGCCATTTGAATTTCTATTTGAGCAAATTAATTAAGTCGTATAAGTTATTATATATATATATATATATATATATATATATATATATATATATATATATATATATATATATATATATATATATATATATATATATATATATATATAATAAGATCTTCGGGATAATTTTGAATCGAAAATCCACACAAAAAACTGACTGCTTCTGTTCATGTTTCTTGATATGAAGACTCAATGACTGAATCCAAACAAGCTGAGTTTATACTCGACATACAAAGGGATGATTTAGTTTGACATTTTTATGTCCCCGAAATTACCTATTAATTTTAATCGGTTGTTGCTAGGGATTAAATATATTTCACTTAATATGTATTCCTTCTGACGAGATCGTTCCTTTAGTATCATTATAATAATTCTTTATCTCATGACCTTGACCTGGAGTATGACCTACTTTTGAAAAAAACTTTAACCTACGCCATAGTTTCTGAATGGTTGATACTTGTCTAGGACTTTCATATTTCACATGTATAATTCTTTTGACAAGGCATTTCTTTGCAATTGAGTACCAACATTTTTTAACTCTTGACCTTGAAGTTTGACCTAGATTTGAAAAACTTTAACCTTGGCCTTGAGCTACCATACAGGGCATCAGTGTTTCACAAACACGTCTTGCTTTCTCTTGATTTGAAAAGGATCTTTTTGAATGCTGTGAAACGAAGTGGCACAGGGTTATGATTTCAATATTCTACAAGCAATTTACACTGGAGGAAATCAATTAGAAATTACATTTTTCTTTCTTATGAGTTTTTCTTCAGATTTAGCTTGGTCTAAGTTTTTTTTAAGCAAACAAACTGTCGTTATATTTGATCAGTTAGTATGTTAGGCTGCAGGGTATCTGTGACCTTAAAATTTCATTTTAACAAGGCCTGTGCCAAAGAAATTGTATAACTGTGAACAATTTTTGACAGTTTTGAATATGAGTTGTTTTATGCAGGTACCTTCCACATAAGTAGCCTCTGATCAAAAGGTATACCTTGACCAGAAAGAAACTAAGATTAATTATTCATAACATGAATTACATAGTAATATCAATGTCTGATTTGCAAGTAAGACAATTTAGCTTATAATACTTACGATAGACACAAGTCGATTCAATGTTAAAAGGGTTGGCAGTGAAGGAAGCTGTTGCAATTTGACTGTTATATTCTCTAAAACTTTTTAAAGACAAAATTTTATTTCATTTTGTTTTAGACTCAGCTGTTAACGTTGCTACTTCTTCTGCAAAATAACATTAAAAATTTCTGGAAATTTTGGATAGGACTCATCATTTGAATGTGTCTTGTGTTACGTCTTGGGGTAATTTTTGAAGAATAAATGAGGGTTAACGGGAAAGGAATTCAATGAGGAAAGTCATGAACGATATATGGGGGGGGGGTGCCAATTCAACTCGTGCGTGTTCGAATTTTTGCAAAATATTATACTCTGCGCGAAAAAAATCTTCCTCTAAATAAAATGTGCCTCAGATCGTTAGAGCATTTTTCTCTAGAATAATTTGATGATGAAGAAGGATTTTTTTTAAAAAGAATTGCTGGAGTACCCTGCTGTAAAATCACCAAAATCGTTCTACCAATTTTAATCGTATTTCAATGATTGGTACATGTAGTAATTATCTTAAATTATAAAATAATAATTCGTGTATAATTTTGCGCAGAGAAAATAAAATGCTGCAAGTTTAATACAAAATGAAATGAATTTGCTATTGTGTTTGAAACTGTTACAATTTAAGGCAATATAATACAATGTAAAAGAATTTTACATTTTTAGTTGGGCCACTACATGTACATGTACTTGTTATAAATAATGTACCATCAAAAGATGCGCGTGAACAATACACTGTACATGTACACTTTAATCTTGTTAAGGTCTTCCGTTTCCAACGGAAGACCTTCTACTGATTGTGATGATTAAGATTATTAAGGTCTTCCGTCTTCAGCGGAAGACCTTCTTGTTTTTTTAGGTTTCTTTTCCACTATTTTTTGTTATTATTATTATTGTTTTTCTTCTTACCGATTTTGTGCACGCGAGTTCTCGGAAACGGCTCGCTCGATTTTCATGAAACTTACAGGTCTGATAGAACATTAAAAAATCTAATCTAGATGTATATTTTTTTGTTTTGATGACGTCACTTCCGGTTCCGAGCTTTCCGCGATTTAGTGATTTTCGGAGGGTCACTTTGTCCGGCAGTTTCCCCAAAAGGGCTTCATGGTAGAAGCATGAAATTTTTCAGCGATGATAGAGCATTATGTGTAGATGTGACATACGCATTTCTTTTTCCCCGGAAGTGCCGTACTTCGTCGTTCGGTATGGCCCGAAAAAAGTCCTATCGGGATTTTTAAAATGTCTAACACTTTTTCTACAATATCTTTTTACCTGTAAATATTTTGTTAAAACATATAGAGCAAAAGTTGTGTAGAATGATACGATCTTTCAAAAGATATCAACAATAAGGGGCTGGCCCCTAAAATCAGGGAGCTAGAGGGGCCAAAAGTGTTTTCCTGATATCTCAACAAGTATTGAGAATTTGTATAGCATCATAGAAGCAAAGTTGTTCAAAACGACAAGTAGCAGCTAAGGAGATCATCAAAAGTCGTCAAAATGACGTCACTTCCGGTCACACCGGAAGTAATGGTAAATGGCTCATTCTTGCTCATATGACCGTAGATGTCTCCCGAACTCGATCTCATCTCCTTAAAATTTAGACGGAAGACTTATTTGTTGCTTTGCAACAAGCTCGTCTAGTTCTTATTATTTTTTTTCTTACCGATTTTGTGCACGCGATTTCTCGAAAACGATTCGCTCGATTTTCATGAAACTTCCAGGTCTGATAGAACATAAAAAAATCTTGATACATATTTTTTTATTTTGATGACGTCACTTCCGGTCCGAAGATTTTTGCGATTTAGTGATTTTTGGAGGGTCAGTTTGTCCGCAGGTTTTCTAAGAAACCACTCATCACAGGAACGTGAAACTTTTAGCGAAGACAGAGCAACATATGTAGATCTGTAATACGTAGTTAACTTTCACCGAAAGTGCCACGCGTCGACGCTCGCTATGGCCTGAAAAAAGTCGTATCGAGAGTTTCAAATTTTCGAACACTTTCTGTACGATATCTTTTTACTTGGAAATATTTTGTTAAAACATATATAACAAAATTTGTGCAGAATTACAAGATCTTTTAAATGATTTCTCGAAAAAAGGGTGGCCCCTAAAATAAGGAATCTAAAGGGGCCAAAATATTTTTCCTGATATCTCAAAAAGTATTGAGAATTTGTAATACTTCAAAGAAGCAAAGTTGTTCAACATGACAAGTAGCAGCTTGCGAGATCATCAAAATGCGTCGAATGACGTCACTTCCGGCCAAACAGGAAGTAGTAGAAAATTACTTATTTTCACAGATATTGGTACAGTGCTGCTATCCCACAAGTTGACATGGGATGGGATTGGATAGATAGGATTCAGGATTGAGGATTCACGATAGAAACATATAGAAGTTAATCCAATCCTATCCTATACCATCCTGTATCCTACAGCCAATCAGATTCGAGTAAAGGTTAATTCATATGTCAGAATAAATTACAGAAATGCAAAAGGATATAGAACGTGTACAAAAGAATCATTTATAAAATCACAAAAGAAAATAGACGTGTTTTCTTTCTTAACACACATTTCTACTATTACCTTCGAGTAATATGGCGTACGATCTAACCGTGAACGATCACCGGAAGAAGTTTCGCATGTAAACAAAGAAGAGATCGGACATCAAAAGATCGTATTTCTTCAGCATGTTTGGATGATTAACTCGATTCCTACTTGTGTTACAGTTCAATAACATGTTTCTCTGTTAAATGTGCTCTGTTTGTCTGGATAATTCCACTTGAACCGTCAGCGGCGGACTATAACAGATCATAATCACAGTTGTTTGGTGCAAGACCTTGTAAGTATACTACACACTGTAAATTTGTGCATGTTTATATGTATCTCTCCCTTTAAGCAATGTTTTAATGACTTGAACTATTAAAATTTTGTTCTACTGTAATATACACAGAAATCGGATGTGGAAAAAAGAGGTTGTGTAGAAAGAGGAGGGGTAGGGGGGTTAAATATTTACAAATACTTTGTCACATGATCAGATGTATTATACCTTTTTCAGTTTGTTATTGCTATATACTCATTTCCCTACTGTGGTTAAAAAACATTTTTTTCTTATCTGATTGCAATTTACATGTAAAATAATTAAATGCAGAATCATCATGATCATTTCTTATGCTACTGTGTATAATAAGCCCACTCAGCACTTGTTTGTACATTGTATGTATGATACAATGATAATGACCTATTGTGAGTTAAACATAAAACATGTAACATAAATTAATCATTTATTATCTTCTTCATTTCAGAGAATGGTACCCAATTTTGCCTGCCCTCATTAGTCATCACAATATAAAGGATTTTACATTTAGAAGTAGGTGTGATTAGATTATTTATTTTGTGTTTATGCATGTTTCATTAAAATACATAAAAAATCATTATCCAAATTGAGATGAAGTGTCTGCAGATTTTATGAATAAGTGATTTTCTTCTTTTTAAAATGTTGAGAGTAAAACTGAAATTCATGTATAATTGTTCTGGTCATCATTGTCATGTTATATTTATTTTCATTTTTTTTAATATTCAAATTTCAAGCAACAAATAAAAAGAAATTAACAAACAACATATTAAATAGCTTAATCCAAGCAGAAAATTGAGAGAAAAAAACATCCAAACATGTACTCATACTAGTTAGCAAGACGGCGAGATGAAATGAATTATAATCTACAAGTAAATTATGAAAATTATGATTGTTTAATTAAGATATGAGTTCTGACTATGAAGTTGCAATATAAGATTTGATTTTGCTTGATTTGTTTAAAATTAATGCATTACTCTGGGAGAGAAAAAGGTTAAATTCAGACAATTGTACATGAAATGAGAAAGATAATCACAATCAAATACAGTTTTAATGCATAATGCATATGACACAATTTACAATCTACATGCACATAATGGTGTGTGTTTTTTTTCTTCAGGACAATCCTGCAAATTTGCAGCTGTACAAATTTTCTTCATCTTATCTGCTGCTGGAATAAATAATGAAAGATTTTCAAACCAGTGTCCAAGAGCCCTCTAGAGTCTGGAATGATGGTGTTCTTTATTAAGGAGATCAGTGTGTGATGTATTTGTTTTCTGTGCACTGATGACATTTGTGAAACTGTTCGGTTACTTTATGACCATCTCTCTGACAACTACTTTGACATTTGAAATTCAATTTGAGCGACGGACAAGCAGGCCAAATAATATGCATGTAAAACATACAACTGTAATAAGACATTGATAAACTTCCATTTAAACAAACCACATGTACATGTATCTTTGAGCTTGGCATTGAAATACATGTATAATTTTAATGGACTCTTTTAATGAATTTGTCTCATGATAATGGAACATTCAATTGTTATACATTGTAAATATAAATTGTAGATAATATGCATTTGGTCCAATATATATAATTATATTTATATTCACTGAGAAAAGGGATTACCCTGAATAAATATTGTGAACTTGGTCAATTATTTTTATTCCTCATTTAGACACTGAATAACATTCAAGATCAAATGTCAAGATCAAAAACAAGATTTACTTAAATTTTGGTTATAAATACTGTAACAACTGTGGATTCTTATGCATGTTTTATAAGATCTAAGGAATATGTGTGAACTGACTACAATAATTATTGCTGTCAACCTGTCTGACTATGAAGATTTAGGAAAATGTTTTCTGCAAACATAAATTGATTAAATTCTCACACATTAATATTTTTTTTAATTAAGATACACTTGTACGGCACTGAACTGACCATAAATTGAGAACAAAATGAAGCGAAATAAGAAATTTAAACATTTTGAATATCTTGATTTTTATTTAGCAAACATGATGAAAATGTTGCATGTTTGTAAAAATTCACATACAAACAAATGATGAACTGAACCTTTCAAACAGGAATAACTTTAATAATAAATATAAAACAAATTTTTATCATACATTTAAAATTGAATATAATAAGACAATTTTAACTTATTTAATAAATGAAAGTCAGCATATTCTAGATCTAAATTTTGACTTGTCTGTTCTCGGTTTATGGTCTTGTCATATCTTATCATATCTTTTTTCTTATTTAGATTTACGCCAAAAGTAAAATCTAATATACAGCTGATATAGGTGCAGTTAGATCTATACGTTATTTTCGTGATGCCCAGTTAAGGGGAAAAAGTTTTGCATAAATTTTTCATGAACAGATGAAACATGCACTTGTTAAAACATCAAAAATATCCTATTTTTAGGTCACCTGAGTCACTCAGGTGACCTTTTGCTATCCGGTTTTGTCCGTCGTCGTGCATTAACATTTAAACATTTTCAGCTTCTTCTCTGCAACCACTCAACCAATTTCAACCAATTTTGGCATATAGCATCTATGGGTGAAGGGGGACAAAAATTGTGAATTTCATGGTCCCTGCCCCCCTGGGGCCTGAGGGGTGGGGCTAAAACCACCAAAATTAATGCAATCTTTAAAAATCTTCTTCTTTACTCCTGGACATCAAGCAGTCAAACTGTTGGCATGATTGTAATAAGCATTAAGCCCTCTACCAAAATTGTGAAATTCATGGCCCCAGGGTCAGGGGTTCTGGTGCTAAGGCGGGGCTATATAGATCATATAGTGAAAGTGCATTCTTTCTTTGAAAATCTTCTTCTCTGCTCCTGGGTATTAGATAAACTAACTAAGTACATAGTTATATAGAGCAAGACTGCCTCTTCCAAAATTGTGAATTTCATGGCGCCCCTGTGTCAGGGGTTCTGGTGTTAGGGCGGGGCTCTATTGATTATATAGTGAAAATGCATTATATCTTTGAAAATCTTCTCCTCTGCTCCTGGGTATGAAATAAAGTAACTAAGTACATAGTTATAATGAGCATGGCTGCCTCTTTCAAAATTGTGAATTTCATGGCCCCTGGGTCAGGGGTTTTAGTGCTAGGGAGGGGCTCTATTCATAGTAAAAATGCATTATATCTTTGAAAATCTTCTTCTCTGCTCATGAGTATTAAATAAATTAACTAAGTACATTGTTATGATGAACATAGCTGCTTCTTCCAAAATTGTAAATTTCATGGCCCCTGGGTCAGGGGTTCTGGCTTTAGGGTGGGGCTCTATTGATTATATAGTGAAAATGCATTAAATCTTTGAAAATCTTCTCCTCTGCTCCTGGGTTTGAAATAAAGTAACTTAGTACATAGTTATAATGAGCATGGCTGCCTCTTCCAAAATTGTGAATATCATGGCCTCTGGGTAAGGGGTTCTAGTGTTAGGGCGGGCTCTATTGATTATATAGTGAAAATGCATTATATCTTTGAAAATCTTCTCTGCTTATGGGTATGAAATAAACTAACTAAGTAATTGTTATGATGAGCATGGCTGCCTCTTCCAAAATTGTGAATTTCATGGCCCCTGGGTCAGGGGTTCTGGTGAAGGGGGGGGGGGGACTCTGTTGATTATATAGTGAAAATTCATAATTTCTTTCAAAATATTTTTTTCTACTCCTGGTTATAAAGCAAAGAAACAAGTGTATAGTTATGATGAGCAAGGATGCTTTTACAAATTTTTAAAACTTGTGGTCCCAGGGGTTCTGTTGTTTCTCTGAAAGGGGGGGGGGCTCTATTTGATAAGATAGTGAAAATGTGTGAAATCTTTGAAAATCTTCAACTAATTGCATAGTTATGATGATGAGGGTACTTCTTCCAAATTTGTAAATTTTCAACATCTGGACCATTTAGTCAAGTGTTCTGGTCCTGGACAGGGCTCTATTAATTTGTATTCTATTGAGTGAAGTTATTCCCCTTTGCCATTCACTTTTGATAATTAATCACTGTAGATAATGTATTTGAAAGGTTAATAGAATAAGAGAATTATGCAAGAACATTTATTGTATAATATAAAAAGTACTTTCATAGTTTTAATAATTAGGTAGACTTGGAAATAATAGATGAATAAAAATGAAACAAAAATAACTTATCTTCTTAAATGTTCTTCAAAGGCAAAGTGAGGCCAATGTGAGAGGTAATAATATAGACATTTTGTTAAAAGTCTGCATGGTAATAGTGATAAATGGGGGGCAGATAGAAAGATACTAGGCCAATTATTTTATTGATCTTAATCATACTAATTTTCTTGCTATTGGGCAACAATTAAAGCTTCATTTATCAGTTTATGGATCCTCTAAATTGTTGTACTCAGGTGACGGATAAGGCCCTTGGGCCTCTTGTTGTCATTATTTAGTATGTGTAGACATGATAGAGAAATTGTTTCTTCAATGGGTACGGTTATAATTCAGTGTACCTACCCCGCATGAAGGATTTGGTATTCGTGGTCTGATTCTTAAAAAGAGTTTAAATTTTGTTCCTTTTGTCTACTTAATCATAACATTAGAAAAGTATCTGCAATCTTTATTGTTTTCCCATTTTTCTCTCTCTAATTTTAACTCCAATTATTTTTCATAGAGAACAAATTCGAAAGAAATCACGAATACCTTGACGTCTCCTGATCATTGTTAGTATGTAAAATTGAACACAAATAAAATTTAACTATATTTTTTTCTTCAATTCTTCCGAAGTTCCAATTTCTTCACATGTTCGCTAGATCAATACTTGCCTACATTTTATTACAATTCTTTTGTTTACATTTTAACTGGTTACTCACAAATTAATTCGTGCGGGGTTTCAGGAATTAATGGAAGTTGATCTTGATTATTTTTTCTCCATTAAAATTCATTACATTTAAATTAATAACATAACTATAACTGATTTTTATTTGATGGTCATTTTATAATTTTTTTTCGTTTTGTCAAATTAACTCCTAAATATTAAAAAAAACTGAGAGCAGCAGGACACAATGTAGGATAGGATAGGATTAGACTGAAATGACAGGATAGGATTGTGGATGCAGGATTCACGATAGGATAGCTAGGATAGGATTGTCAACTTATAGGATAGCAGCACTGTATTGAATTGAATTATGCATGTCACAGAGGACATCTGATTGTATTTCCTGTCCGGTATCGTCTCTTGTCAACTTCCGGTTAAACCGGAAGTGACTATAAATGACGTATTTCTGCAGATATCAACATAAAATTAAATGATTGAATTCAACCAAGACTTTTGACCCAATTTTCTGTCGATTGGGGGTGACTACCGGTCAAACCGGAAGTAGCCTTGATTTGCTTTATTTAACGAAAATCAGGATAAAAATCATAAAAAACTAAATACAGATCGACATATCATTTTTAGTCTGGAGGCCTTCTTTTTAAGTATACTTTACTTTCATTTATCCATCTTACAAGCAATGCTTCTGAAAATTGGACGGAAGACCTACTCGTTGCTTTGCAACGAGCTTTGCTCTAGTTCTTATTATTCTTTTTTTTTCCTAGATGCCAACTTTGACGCTTCATATCTTCCTCATTTTTAAACAGATTTTGTTCAAATTTTCAGAGCTTTTAGACTTTACAAAACACTGTCAGAATACCGTAATACAATTCGGAAATTACCTTCTGTTCACGAGTTATTCCCCTTTGATTGAATTTAGCATGCCTCCGATTTCCAGACAAAGGCTCAGAAATGGTTATAATTGGAGCACAAAACGCTTTGAAATTGAAAAGAGGAAGCATTGAAGTTGTGCACATCGGTTTTTGTTTTTTGATTTTTGCATTAAAAATGGCGCTAGAGAGGGGTCAAAAGTTAGAACGCGGAAAACAGCAAAAAATTTGACATATTTTCCTTTATATCTTGAAAACTAGAAATATTTTGTTAAGACATGTAGAACAAAAGTTGTGCATAATTGCAAGGGCTTTTATATCATACTATTTAAAAGGGGCTGGCCCCTATGATTAGGGATCTTGGGCCCTTAAAAGTTTTTGCTTTATAACTCAAAAACGGTAAATATTTCGATCTGGATCTTGGGAACAAAATTGTTCTTTTACACCTTTTTGATCTAATGAAAATGTTGTTTTGTTCGAGTATACCATGGGTATTGCGTAATACGTATTAGAAAGCAGGCCAGGTAAACAGGTATTCATTCGGCAAGGAAATCAGACCTCTTCATGTGTATAACTTAAACAGACTTGCTATCAATAATATACCCTGCGGTATTTAATGTTAATTTTCTTTTTAATAAGGTTTAAAACGTGGTTTATGGTTCACTATTAAATTATTTATTACAACTAGTCTTTCTTTTCTTCTTTTTTAAATTAGATTAATAGTGTTCAAAAGCGGAGAATATTAAATCTATCTTTCTACGTTTATTATTACAACAAACTTTGTAAGTGATTTTAAACTGTATGCATTGAATAATTCACGATCATTCAATTAGCTGTATGCATATTACGGTCTCCATGTTCAGCTCGATGTTTAGTTATGTAACCCAACGCGCAAATCCCACGCTGTTGATCGAGGTCACCAGTGTACTAGCCACCTGTGGCCATAAACAAAGCTAGTATTTGTGATCGCGTATAATGTCAATTTTGTACAAAGAGCTATTAATTAATGGAAAGGTATGTTTTTAATTATATCGAATCAGTAAGATTACTTTACCGATCTTTTATAATCTTAATTCCAAACACTGGTGCAAAAAATCATTTTGAATTTTAATCGCTGTTTTTGTCTGTTCACGCAACAATACATTTAAAAAAAAAGTTGCTCTATCCCGTGTTGTTGTATTTTAATTCATCTGCAATTGTAATTGAATGGGGGCTTCGGTAAATAATTGTAATTACTACGCATGCTACGCACATATTATTTTTACCATCACTCTTGTGAATGTCCATTTATTATTTATAGAATTAAATAAACATTAACATAAATAAAAATTCCTTCAAATGTACTATAATTCAAGTCTGTAAGATAGCAAACAGTTTCATCCATCTCTGCCGCTTTGTGTCTTAAGTGTTGTAGTCCAGTCCTCGTTTACATACACGGTGCCACAGAGAGCCGCGGGCACCTCGATGTTGAAATACATTGTGTACTCTGATGGTTGCTCTACACCGCACAAACAACTAACGTGTACATGCAGTGTAGTAATTGGCAAAGATTGTTTGAAAAATATAAACTCGCATGTGTTCGCTATGAAGCATTCAGTTTAAAATTTTATTTACATGTAGATACCTTATAAGAACAAAATAAAGTAAATGTATAACACCTAGAACAATGTTTAAAAATTAAAATACAAATATCGTGTGCTCGGAAGGGAAGATGGCTTGAAAGGGTGTGTCTGTGAATGCTTGGATCTAGCAACACACTTCGCAAAGTTAAGCATACTTGTGTCCAAATCCTTTAAAAGTGGGGGCAATCCCCAATCCTCGCACCCTTCCTTTTTGAATCTAAAAATATATACCATACTGAGAGTTGTATATAGAGCGGGAATGTTATTTTATTAGTCCTTAAAGGCACAACTTAAGAAATGACTTATAAATTTTTTTTAGATAAGATTGTTTCGCGATACAGCTGTGATAAATCTTAGGAACTTCTAAAGTTATAACTTATAGGCATATCTTAAGATAACTTAGGAAACGTTTTTGAAACAGGCATGTCAAGCATTCAGTCAGATCTATTACGACGTCCATATTACCATATAAGAGAATGAAATTTTGTTTTGTATATAAAGTGGTTATTACAAATATGCGTGTTACAAAAATGAATGTTGAAATCTTCAAAAGCTATCGAATTATTTGCATACGTGTACTCGTACATATGAACATTGATCAACACTGATCAAGTGTATACCGGGACCCGGGATAGTCTTATTGTAGCTCTTGCTTTGTCAAATCATTACTTTCATACCCCTTGCATTTAAGAAAAACAATGTTATAAAAAAAATAATAATCTGACATATAACAAGTATACATGTAGCGTGTGCAATTTATTTGGCTAGGGGCATGTACACACGTGGTTCGAAACTGTAGGGGGCTACAAATGCGGCCTTAACTAGTATATTTTTGAGGTGTTATAAAAAACAAATAATACTCACAAAAGCTTATAAAATTGCTGTTCTATCGATACCTTATATGCCATGTTTCATCCACCAACAACGCCACGACATCGATGAGAAATACGTTTCTACACGGGCATCTTCTTCGAAAAGGATAGGAAGTTAATGAATTAAAATAATTAATTCTTTTAGTTAACGCATTATGTTTACCTCTTTATTTGTTGTATGCAATAAGTATAGACCTTACTAATAATGACTGTTTGGTTGTCACACCTGTGCATGTGTCGTATGAGGTACAGCGGTAAGGTAAATTACCGAGAGTCGCGATGTGCGGGGTGATTCGGAATACCCTAAATGACTGTGGTCAATTGAATTTCTACTAGTAAATCAACCTGTCAAATCTAACATGGGCCCACATAATACGACTAAATTCGTTTCATGAATGAACTGGTTCTTAACAAATATATGTACAGTATACACTATCTTTTCTTTAGATCTGTTTGTTTATTATTTTCAACCACAATCTGCAGTACATGTATAGTTACACGAAATCCATGCACAACGGCGCTACACCTGTCAATCAAAATCACTCGATATTGTGAACTCAGTCTGGTGTTACGGCAGCATTTCCGAAGTGATTCAAAATATTCTATCGGCTAATTCTAATTTTTCGCGTTGAATAATAATATTTTGGAACAAAGTTGGAATTAAGGCTGGAGCTGCATGCTGTGAATTTATCACACCTGCAGTCTGCAGTCTTCCCTTCTTACATGTATATGAAGCATCTGTTGAGTAATGAATCAGAGAGCATAATATGCGGAACAAGTTTGTTTGAGATTTTTACTTTTCCTTTAAGATAAAATGATTAATAACATAATTTATGCATCTAATAGATACATATAAATGTACATGTATAGCTTTTTAAAAACAAGAATCTGTAATTGAAAATGTGAAAGTGAAGAGTTTAGGTAATAGTTCTTAGCCAAAATTTAATGACAGTTCATTCCTTCCTAGTCTCTATATAACTTTTAATTACGGCCGTGCCCTCTCCTCTTCAAAAGATGTCTAATACATGCTTTTAAATTCTGTTTATGTATCAAGAAATTTCCACAGGTACTTGTGGACAGGATCCCCCCCCCCCCCAAATTCAACCCCAATGTTTGTTGGACATTTTTTTTCCACAAATTATATTTATTACACTTATTCATCATGTGTACCATAGGAAAAAATCGAGTACAAGTACCTGTGGAAATTTCTATTTGCCCCCCCCCCCCTTCCCAAAAAAACTGAAATTGTTTTCTACGGGCTTGACAACAGGTACTTGTGGACAGACCCCCCCCCCCCCCGATATTCAACCCCGGGGCTTGTTGGACATTTTTTCCACAAATTATATTTATTGCACTTACTCATCATGTGTACCATATGAAAAAATCGTGAAAACCCCAAAATAATCGTTCCACACAAAAAATGCCTCACTATGTATAGTTAAAACATTAATTTTTCATATTTCTTGATGAAATTAACATTAATAAAATCAACACAAAATTAACACCGAATTACATATCACTTGAATTTATCATAAAGCAGAAAATCTGTTCTGCGGGCTTCAAGGCCAGCTCAGGAACCTAAAGATGTCTTCATTTAATTTTAATTTCCAAGTCCAGTACAGAACGTAAATTAAATGAAATAAATCACACGATCACTGGGAAGAACTCAAAGAAAGAAGACTCTTGAGGAAAAGATATTTTGATTCGACTTATAGACTGAAATAAACCGATATTCTCTTTTTGCCACTCTTTCCTGGTGCCCTGGGACTCTGAATGTAGGATCAGTATTTTTCTCACAGGTCCGTTGTACGGGGGAGGGGGGGGGGCAGACCTTCTGAAAATAGTCTTTTGTTGTAGTTTTAATATGTAAATTTTGATTTAGTTGCTGCTTGCACCCTCCCCACTCTTTGTTTCTCTACGGTCATACATAGGCGAATCCCAGCAAAAATGTAATGACCCCCCCCCCCTCCAACACACACTTTTTTTAAAATGTGTATTGCGATAGGACTTAAAATTGGAAAACATTTTCTGTATATCTCTACATCGAAAAATATAAAACAAATATTTTTTTTATATTTCCTTTTTAAAACAACATAGATAATTATGCATAGCTAATTAAATACTGAATTAAATATTTATCTTTGCAGACAATATGCTCTGGGTTATAGAACATGATGTGAAAGCGTATCGTAATGCACCTTGTAATCCTTTGGCTTTTCAGATTTAAGGCCAATGCGAAAACCCAAAGACGCCGACATTTTATTATGCTACTGTAATCGAAGATCCGGGGGGCATACAGTTTTTGTCCTGTCCACCTGTCTATTTGTCTGTTAGACTGTGTTAGCCTCTTTGTCCGCATAAACTTTAACTATGCCCATAAAATTTGATTGGTTGGAACCTACTGCTTTCATATTTCTTATGTGTATTCCTAGTAACAAGGACTTCCTTCAGGTACCAACATATTTGACCTCTTGACCTTGAACTTGGAGTTTGATCCTCTTTCGCAAAATTTTACCAAACTATAACCTTGGCCAAAACTTTTGAACAGTTGGTGCTATGGCTTTTATACTTCACATCTGTATCCCTTGTGATAAGTCTCCTCCTTGGGTATAAATATGTTTGACCATTTGACCTTGACCTTGGAGTTTGACCAACTTTTAAACAACTTTAGCCTTGACAATAACTTTTGAATGACTAGTACTAGGGCTTTTATATTACATAGGTAATTTTCTTGTGACAAGGCCTGTCAATGTATACCTTTAATTTTGACCATTTTACCTTGACCTTTGAGTATGTCCTACTTTTGAAAAACTTTAACCTTGGTTTTAACTTTTGAACAGTTGGTGCTAAGGCTTTTTTAATACCACGTGTGTATTCCTTGTAACAATTAAGACCTTCCCTCAAGTACAAACAATTATGATCCCTTGACCTTGGAGTTTGACCTTTTAAAGAAATTAACCTTGGCCATAACTTTTAAACTGTTGCTGCTGTGGCTTTCATACTAGTATATATTTCACAGTATATTCTTTGTTCAAGACCTTTATTTGGGTAATAACATTTTTTTTTATCTTTTGATCTTGACCATGGAGTTTGACTTGCATTTGAGAAACTTTTAACTTTTGCCATAAGATGCCATATGGGGCATCAGTGTTTCAAAAATCACACGTTGTTCAGAATCCAAATCGGGCATAAAACATTTACAATGATCCTTTAAAGCAGTAAGTTGAACCTAATAAATTACGACTATAGAAATTATGATAATTTATTTCGATGTATGGTCTAAAAAAACGTTTATTATACCTCTGTGAAAACTAGCTTACAAGTGAAAAATCACTAGTAAAATAGAATTTGATTGGCCGAGAAAGTCACGTGTCCATCATGTTTGCCCTGCAACAAAACGTCGTGTTTCACGATTGTGACGTCACAATTAAACGAGTGAGGAGTTAGATTGTTTATAGCGACGCTGCTAACTTCGTTCGCGCGGTAACAACAACTAAAAATTCACCCCAAAAAATCACCTTAATTAATGGAATTGCATACAGATAGTAGATTAAACGTTCTTTGTTAAAATGTTTGCACTTTTCAAAATTCGTTTATGGAAATACAGCTAACATACGTCATGAGACGTCACAGTCTAGACGTTCCAAATGTCTCGTGCTGTTTGAAGAGGCGGATCTTAAAATTAAGTGAACAATGCACTCGCCCAACGGTCGCACCGTCAACATATTATCGTTGATTGATTGTGTCGATTTAAATGTGTAAAAGTGTAATGGTGTTTGAATGTTACTGGTGTGATCACACAAACTTGTCACGTAGGAATTTTTTTTATGAAACGAGGCTATTGGTGTACCTGTAACTTACATCTCTTTCATATCGTTCTCATCAAATGCATGTTTGCTTTATTCATTGGATCTCCTTTGTAATTCCTGCATTTTGGTTAATTCGGTATTATAAACAATTTATTGCATAATAGTGAGGGAGACATAAGATTTCTTCGCAAATGAAAAATCATATTTCCCTCGGGCGTTGCCTCCGGGGAGTATGATTTTTCATGGGCGAAGAAATCTTCATGCTGCCCTCGGGGAATATGATTTTTTATGGGCGAAGAAATCTTCATGTCTCCCTCACTATCATGCAATAAATGCAAACTGTGAACTTGTCAATTCCGAAACACACACAAGGGTATCGCTGATATCATACAGAGTGTATCATTGCCTTGATCAGGCCTATAGGAAGCAAATTCAGGGGGGGGGGGGGCAGCCATACATTTTCAGTCGACAGTTCAGGGGGCACTACTACCATAAATTTCCTGACAAGCAAAAAAAAGGTCACCAACTACCAAAAATTCCTTGACAAGCAAAAAAAAAAAAAAGGTTATCAGACGTTTTTATTGAGGTGGCACAAGCTATAGTATCTATGTCTACTATAGTAATCTATATATCGGCAAAATTATTGGGGGGCCCTCCCTCGGTTCCTACGGCCATGTTGATTAAATTTAGGGTCACTAAGGAAAGAATGTTTTGACTGGATGAATGGTCTGAAGAACATGTGTTAACTTGTCGAGTCGGTAACACATAGATGGGGTTTGCTTATAACCAGAGTGTGTCATGGTTTGATGCAAGGTCATTTGAACGAGTTCAAGGTCATCAACGGAGAAACAACATTCCTTAACTGTCTTTCTACTGGTGAGACATTGCAAGTTGATACCCCTTACAAGATTGCTTATAACCTTAGAATGTGGCATGACCTTGACTCAAGGTCACTTCTTCCTGTTCGCAGCTCCAACGGAAGACCTACTCGTTGCTTTGCAACGAGCTCTGCTCTAGTTATTATAAGTATTTGTTTCTTATTTACAAGCCCTCACCATAGAAAGATTTCAGTAACCTTTTAACGTCCACCCTAAAGACATGTTATTTCCACAAATATAAGTACACATTCCACTGGATTATTCATTCATTGAGGTGGCTATTGTTGGTTATTTCATTGAAACAAGCTGCCGAGAAGCAAACTGTGTCAACCCAAATAGCATAAAAAAAAACAACCAAATTATTTCTGTCATTAATAGTACACTTCATCTAAGCTGGATTTGCTAGATGAGAGATTAATTATCACTTTTAAACTCGCCATTTTACACTGTGATAAGATGATGTTGAATAAATTATCCAATCCATCGACATGATTAATTGTTTACACACTGTCATGAAATATTAATATTTATAAAGCAGAGCGCAACAGTTGAAAGTAAATGTACAGATTAACATTAATTTAAAAAAAAAAGATCACTTACGTTTCCTTCCACCAGTAAAAGGATCGGAAGCAAAATAATCGGTGTAATTATAATAAGCAGGATGTTCCGAACACTAAAAATCAAATTCAAGACATGCCGACACGATTTCCTCGAAGGTAGCCGAGAAGACGTTCCAGGTGCCATTATTGTGTCATTCCGTGTCGGTTGACCGCCAAGTCCAGACAACTAAATGACTCTAACAGTCCATCTACCTATTTTGTCATATCGGTGTTTATATTTTCATGAATACCTTAATCTCCACAGAGGATACAGATTATCAGTTGTTGTCCTGGAAGTATGTTCATGTGATTAAGTTGAATCGGTGCCTTACAAGGATGCTTAACTTAATATGGTCTGATAATTATCGGTGCACTTTATAATATATCATTCTGTACAAGGTTCTTAACATTGTTAAAAGTGGCCTATATGTCATTTTAAAAGGGAGTGAGGTAACCATAATTCATATAAAAAAAAATCAAGAATACCTGTATCTCTATAAGTGCCAGATACTTAAAAGCACTTTTAAAAAAAATCGAAATTTGAACTGAGTTTCAAGGAACCTCCGGCAACCAGGGGGTCGTAACAAACATTAGAAAGGGTATTTAAGTCCAAGACCATGCTTAAGTAGGACTTAAGTACAGTCTTGTAGACTTAGGACCGTAACTAGAAGCGTGCAAAGATCTGACAATCTTAGAAAAACTTGGGCGGCCGGAAGAGCTGACTTAAGTATGTCTTAACTACATGTACATGTATCTTATACACATATTTAAATCATTCTATTAAATGCTAAAATCTCGACTTTTAAACTTTCCTTTATCCACATTACATGTATGCATGAAAGAAAATAATTTATGGTGCGTAATACTCCTATATGAATTTTAGTTTTTTTGCTGAGGTGGGGGGGGGGGCAGATTTGTTGATCACTGATTCCAATATCACTAGTACTCTCAACATGGCATACATGTATATGTAAATGCAAAATTTTATTTTTGGGATACGTTTAAAAAACCCACTAGATTATAAACACTACTTACCATACGTAACTTGAACAAAGAAATCATGAATTCTGTGTATGTTTGAATTCTTCGTCTTCACAGATAAAAACGGATTAAAACAATACATGTAAAGCTACCTGTCGTATTGTAAAATAGATTTTTTTTTAATCCTGGTCACAAGCATTTTCTGTAAAACGACGACCAGATATAAAATCTCACTACGTACATAAATATCGTGAAAAATACGCATTTAGTGCCTCTCTGAAAAATCGCACGGATACAGAGTGATGGAAAAGAAATACTAAGGTGAGAATTTTCAAGTAATTCGGTTTATTTTTTTTTTAATCTAATTAATTGTATTGATAATGCACCTAAGTTTACAGACAATAAATGTAGATATCGAATGTAAGCCAGAAAATAATAAATTCTCATAAAAGCACTCGTTTGCTATGTGCATGACCCCCCCCCCCCCCCGTAAGTCCTACTTTGTATATGTATACAGTGAACAAATAAATGTGTGTGTTTTCCTGTATTCAACAGACACTTGCTACACTTGCCAGTTGGAATTTAATGACATAATTTTCCCCTGTTTGGAGGTTGTACGTGTAGATAATGCATAAACGAAGAAAGTGATCTAATAAAAAACACTTTTTTCTCAATTTACATGTACATGGGATGTTGGAGGTTGTAAATAATACATAAACGTATAAAGTGAAAACGTTTTTTTTTTTCTCAATTTATATGGGATTTTAAATATTTCTTACGTATGTGAAAACTCAGAGGCGCCTGAAAGTTAGCTTTCAAATCCATTGCTCTGGTCCTAAGATTATGAAGCAGTCTCAGATTTTTAAAACATAAATATATTTTTTATATAATAATAGGGAAAGTAAAATTAACAACATATAAAAATCATTGTTATACATGTATTAAATTTGTGTTTAGCGACATAATATAGTTAGAGTAATGCGTTGAATTTCGCGGATATTTTTATTGTGACGTCACTTTCCTTTACGTTGAAATGAATTGTTTTGGGATATTTTACTTATACATGGATAAATTCTGGATATGTATGCCTAATTTTTGTGTAATAGAAACTAATTTTCTCAAAGGTACAGTTGTGTTTTAACCATTTTGACAGTATAATTTTTGAATTGAAGTTAAAGATTTATTCTTTTCCTGACAGTGTTTTCTTTATTTTGAAGTATTTCGAACTTGTAATTTGAGAATGAGAGAGAGAGAATGTATGTCCGTTAATTTTTTAAGGAATGTAAGAGAGGGTGGGAAGTTTAAATCTTTAGAAAATCCACACGCTTCAGTGAATATTCACCTGAATAGACAGATTGAATAGATAAACGTCACTCGGTAAATATACACGTCGTTGTACCTGAAGAAAAATAATAAACAGGACGTACGAAAACCAGGTACGTGGCAAAAGTAGTTTCCCAGTTTTTACATTATGATATTTTCATTTCTGTAGTGTCTGATTGATGACCAATTACACAAACTACGAAAGCAAAAAAAATCAGCTTTGTCTCATTTTCGTCTTCTACTTTTAATTTACTCCTGGACCAGAATTTTTTTTTTTGACTGAGAAAGTGGTTTGTTTATAGAAGTCTTATCAGCGTATTCTATAGTGTGTGTAAGTAAGTACAAGTACAGAGTCAAGGTCTACTAAGAACTTCACTTACAATAGCCTCTTAAGATCTCTTCATGAGCATATTTTCTCTAGAGTGCCTTTAGCGAGGTTTAAAAAGATCCAACGTACTAAGCAATTTTATTGTTAAAGTTATTGTTGATATCCGTAGCTGTAAAAGTAAGTCCAAATAACTGAAATTTATTTCTAACAAGGAACACACTCATTTGCACGGGTAGTAAGGAACATGCTTATATGTACTAAGTCTTTCATCTAGATCCACTGCTCTTCCTACACCTTATAATATTCTGTGACTTTGATATCATTAGCCAGGGGTCATCGTATTTATATCTGGCAATTGTCATTTCGTTTATTTGTATCTCGACACCATTTCACAATTTGTAAACACAACAATAACCCCCCCCCCCCCAGGAAAAGTTTGAAAGGAAAAAGTATGACCACAGAAAACGGGCTAAATACAGACCTTCACAAACTGAAATAATAATAAAATAGTGCAATAATGATTGTTTTAATACTGGGAAAACATGTACATATATTTCACGATAAAGGATCGATACCTTTCACATCTGCTACGGTAAAGTGCATATTACTTTATCTCGATTGCCATGCCTTTTTAATCTAGCTAACAAGTACACGTATATGAGGCGAAAGCTCAAATAAAATTTGATCGAATTTGTATTTTTTTAATTTTGTAATAGAAAATCACATCTGGAGGGAATATTTAGTATACACGGTAAAGTTCAAAAGGGGGTATACATGTACATGTACGTTTACTAAATAAATAGTATTTATTTGAAAGGGGAAAGTTTCCTACCTAGTTACGTAACAGCGGGGTATAATTTTCTATACGACACCTGTATACGTTTGAGTAAATGCACATTTTTAAAATCTTGTACTGAGTCCATTTTGTAGAGTTAACACAAGGTTAACTGTTGATTTTGCCAATCGGGTTTTTGTTAATTCATTTTCAAAAGCCGATACCTCTTTTTAGTTTGCCAAACTCAGCGTCTAGGGTCAAAATTGGGATATAAAGAAGTACTTACATTTGGGTATTTTTTTTTTAAACATTGAGCTTTTTCTCGAGAAAAATGGGTCCAACTGATTTTTTAAGACCTGCTGATTACATGTACAATAGATTAAAGTTCAATAAATTGACCAATTACTATTCATGAGTTATAGTGGGACTTTTTTTCTCACAAAGGAAAGTGATACAGATGAGCGTAATCGTTCATAGGCCTCCAACATTTGAAATGCATAGCATATGATGCACTCTTAGCCTAGTTACAAATGTGCGTATCCGGTATATACAACCTAGACGACACGTCAATTCAATTAAAAACAAAGTGTAAGATCCTCTTGATTTGTGTTTTCTCAAGCATCAATTTAGATTGGCAATACTTATCTTTAATCTAGGACATCAATTTAAATCAGCATTAAAAATACAAGGTAAGTTTTTTTTTTTTTTTTTTTTTTTTTTTTTTTTTTTTTGAATTACTTTTAGGTGCCTCAGAAATAGTGTTAATGTATTCCCGGTCAAATTTCAAGGTACACTAATAGTTGGTAACCTACTGTCGATTTAAATTTAAAGGATAGCAAATTGCAATCAAATGTGAATTCAGTGTTTTCAATTTTAATTTTGTGTCACCTAAATTTGCAAAGACATGTGAATGTTTGCATCATCGACAATAAGAGACACTGAGTGTTTATCATTACATTTCCTACTCTTGAAGATGTTTGACAACACTTTTTGGGGGTGGGAGGCTCTTTTTGAAAGTACCTGAACATGTATTATGTTCTTTTCTTCATTATACATTGGTAGGAAAGGGAAAATGGAAGGAGGGGTAGTATCCCTCACACTCCCCCCTCCCATCCTCTCTTCCTCCTCTTTCTCATTATCTCCTCTTTTATTCCCTCTTCTTATCGTCTTTTCTGCCGCCTCTTCCGTCATCTTTTTCTTTTTTCTCCTACAGATATTCCCTGTCGACGGCAAAGTTAACATACACTGAAAATATTAAACATGTCAAATTGAATCGAAGATAGCTGCATATAAATGTATAACGATAAACAGTTTTATTATCTCTCGATAAATTAGAGCGAGAACTCACAAGAACTTTCGACTATTTTTGTAATCAATGTAGCGACAACATATCTATGTGTACTGATTGCATGAAAGTAAGTCCTTCGACAGATATATAATTTTCATATACTTCTTACAATGTACGAGGAATATTTAAATTGTTTTTCAGGGGACGTTTCAGGATGAGATGAGGGTAATTTGGTGTTTTCTTGTCATCTGCATTTTATGCACAAATGTCCACTCGAGACAACTTCATCAACAGCAGCGCCTAAGGCAACTTCTTCAACAGCGGCGACAAGGTCAGATTAAAAAGAATAACTCTGAGCGTATTTATATATACAGTGTTTCATCTGGTCCATTTTATTACCCATAGATTAATGTACATGTATTTATTCGGTCACAAGGTATGGTCAAATTTTAACTCCACTATCTCTCATTTTTAAGAGGAAATTCATTTCACACAATTTTATCTCTGCGATCAAGCCTTCTCATATTTCTCAAACCAAGTTCCTAACCACAACATTCTTACAGAGTAAAATTGTATATGTTAGCGATTTCAAGATCATTTTATGCCATCCGATTCATTTTATCCGTTTTTTTCCCTCTTGTAAAGTTTCCATGTTACGTTAAACATATTAAAATTAGGTTTTTGCCTCATCGCAAGTAAGAAAAAAATGGCTCTCAAAGACGCTTGAGTCTACAAGTATACATGAAGTTTCGTTAGAGCTACATGTATAAAGATTTGGGAAGGTTTAATTATATGAGGTAAAGGATAAGTTTACCTGTCTTGGAAAAAATCGAAGTACCATACTCAGGTGAGTGTGAAGGTCCTTGGACCTCTTGTCCTACCAAAAAGAATTATAAATTGTTAAATTTTTACCCTCAGATTCTGTACCCTTGCTTTGTAGTTGGTGACATACACTGACCAAAATGGGGGAGGATATGTCGTACACAACAATTAGAAAGTCGCACATACGAAGAAATATGTTGTATTGCAAAAAACTACATGTACATGTAATTTTGAACAATATTTTTATTTTAATTTTTTAAACCATGCAGGATTGTATGTGTACATTATCCCAATCTAACAGATATTATTTAAAATTGTAAAATAAAATAATTCTTATAAAAATTTTTATTCAGAAATAAATGTCAAAGTTTCTGATTGGTTGATATTGAAAAACGAGGAATATCGAAGATGGCTTGGAAAGGTGGCGTTTGCCAGCTGGAATTATGAAACGGATCTATCCAAAGAAAACGGTAGAAAGGTAAACAGCCCAGAAAATTGTAACAACGATTTTTTTCCCTCATAGATTTAATGTAAAAGTCAGATTTGACATGCATTATTCTAATGTTTTCGAAATTTAAAGTTCGTAATGTGTTGTATTTGTGCAGTGTAATTTAATTAACTATGAGAACTGTTTCACGAACAGTTGAATGAAGTCAATATAAGATTTGCATCATGGCAAAAGAAATGTGTGGAAGAGGCATCGCAGAAATTAAAGATTCCCGGCCTGGCAGACGATACCCGACACCAACTTCGGATTTTATCTTATGACGTCAATCCTTCTGACCCAACAAAACTCAGGTTTGTCAGTCAGTTCTATACATTGATAAGAGTCAGACATGAGAATTATGTTCAAATGTTGGTCACAGGTTTTAAAATACCAAAAACAAAACAAAAACAAAAAATACTGAACAAGTCGCTGAAATTAACTTGACATAAAACTATGTTTAAAATAATTTCTATTTCCTCAAAATCTGTTTAAGATTTGCCAGAGAATGCAAGGGAGAGGGTGGATTAGCGTGCCCATCACTAACTTTTTCTTTTAATCTTTGAAAAAATATATGTGACAGTGCTGTACCTTTACACAAAGTTCTATAAAAATTAAAAAAAAAACCAGTAGGAGTAGAAACATTTCAAACAAATTCATTGCATGATACAATGAAACTCTAATGTTCAGTGTTGTACAGTCATGTTCATGTAACAGTTAATTTAAAAAAAAAATACACAAAATTAAGTAAGGATATTTAGTCATAGTTAATTTTGAATAACAACAAAGACCCGTAGCAACGGTTTGAAATGGGGGGGGGGGGGGGCAACTTCCCAAAATAATCTGACAAGCAAAAAACCCATATAACTGTCAAAAATTCGGGAATTTGCCAGTGCCTTAGAGCAACGAAAGGTCGGGGGGGGGGGGGCAACCAGCATCTAAAGAAATTTTACTATAATTGCAAAATACTATAATCAGAAAAAGTGCCCCCCCCCCCTGCGTTCTACGGGCCTTTTACAACACTGTTTCTCTAACTTAAAGCATTTAATTCCCTCTGTATATACATGTAGCCTAGCGTACATTCATACCATAAAAGAACTCTGAAACTATTGACATGGAATACAAAGTGTAGACAGAAGGCAGAGCAACTTCGTAAGCTCTTAGGTCTATTACCAATAAAGCCTCAATAATATCAATGATCAATTTTCTTTTTTTTAAAAATTGTCATTGAAATAGTCCAAATTTAAAAAAGCTTCCCTACAAACAATCGAGGTACCTTGTCAGGCATTTGTGCAAGATATTAGATGATGTGTTTCCTAGTATAATGATAATTATCAATAATTTTTTTTATATATTATGAAGAAATACAAAACATATATTGAAGGAACATGACCTTAACATGTATTTTGACAATCTTGCAGATACATAATTATACGTATACATGTACATACAGAATTCACATCTTTTAACCTTGTAGGAAAATGAACAGCATTCAAACCAAATTAGAAGAAATATATGGAAAGGGAACCGTAGTTTTCAATGGTACAACTATCCAACTAGAGCCAGGCATAACCAATATCTTCGATTCATCGCGAGATCCTGCAGTTTTATCCGATTTATGGGTGAAATGGCGAGATGCTACCGGAAAGAAAATGGCCAATCTTTACACAGAATGGGTAGAACTTCAAAATACTGGAGCATTGGAACACGGTACAAGAGCTTCATCAATTTAAATTTGTACATGATTGTGATAATTTTATTTTATCGATAGATGTTTTTGTGATCATTTTATTTTATCGATAGATGTTTAAAATGTTTGGAAGGCAATCTTGTCATTTTCACCATATATATATATATATATATATATATATATATATATATATATATATATATATATATATATATATATATATAAAACATACATGTATCATGTTGAAGAATTGTCATCTTGTAAATTTTGAATTACTGCCACCCGGTTATTTCAAAATTTACAACATGAGAGAATGCTCTCTTTTTTTTTATCAAGGTTTTGAGAACTTGGGAGACGCTTGGCGTCAGAAAGAATTTTTTGACACACCGGAACTTGTAGAAATTGTTGAAGGATTGTGGCAGGAGATCAAACCTTTGTACGTTCAGCTGCATAGTTATGTTCGCCGGAAGTTGAAAAATTATTACACTCAGCATCATCCGACCTACGACTTTCCAAATGATGGAAGTATTCCTGCGCACCTATTAGGTAACCATGAATGGCGTGTATATAACTTAGTATTAAGCAACACCAAATTTGCCTGATACTTGTATACGTCGTTTAGATATTGTGTTTGGTGAATATGTCTATGTTAACTAATTTCTATTTTTCGGTACAAAGGACAGTACATGTATGAATAACTTTTTTGCGTTTTAATCTGTTTTGCTTTTATGCTGTAAGGGGGAGAAATTGAGTATAGCTTAGAAGCTTTAAAGATAGAAACACATGTTATAGACAGATGTCTACATCTACAATTAATATACACTTGACATCTTTCTCACCAAAAAAATGTAAATTATAATTTGAAACGAATACTGTAAATTTCTTATTTTATGCGAGTACTAAATGTCGCGAAATGGCTGTTTGACATCAAATAGCGAAAATAATCATTCGCGAATGCACGGTTGATCTAAATGTTTTACATGCCTTAGATTTAAATCATAAGAATACATGCGAGTAATTTTCTTTCGAGAGTGGTGCTTCTTCCGAAATTACGCGATTATTAATTACTCGCGTATATTTAGGAATCTACAGTATCAATAATGACATTCTGTAACAATCACTATTATACTTGTACATATTATTTGTATTTCCCGCGTTTTGTCCCTATGCCCCATCTACCCATAAGCCCTTGCAAAATAGCTTGGCCGACCAGAACAATTGAGGCCTGGTCATTCCCGGCAGAGAAGCGTAGCTGCAGACACGTTTCTACAATTGAAGCAGCTAGTGTACATGCAAATAGCTGCCATACAATCAGTATCTTGGCTTTGGCATGGAGACAGGTCCGTGGTAAGTATTTACTTATAATATTATTAATATTCGTTATGTATATAGTTTTTTTAAGTAAATTTATTACTGAATACGTATTCGTTCTTATTTCTGAACTTGGCCAGCTCTCACAATTTTACCTGTTGTTCAGTCAAGTGTGACGGTTAGCGAGAGTGTTCGAATGGCTTTTGTATTATATCGATAGAGTTTAAAGGTGTTATTGTACGCAGTTTTCTTGTATTCAGATTTGTTACATTATGTGAAATATTTTGTCCATTTAAATTTTGGTTTAAATGTCTGGGCGGAAGTGAATGACCGGAAGTCGAAAGTAAGGTGCGCCATGTTGGCAATAATTTGTTTTGACTTATGTTAACTGGTAACCATTATAATTTATACCTATTGATTGATTTATTTATTTATGAGAATGAATTGCCAAACATAGTAGTGTTGCCAAACATTATTTAGTGAAACATGTGACTTAAAAATATTCGTCATTGTAGCGTCAAGAACACTGGTATGACATGTGCTAGATACATGCACTAAGCTGAGGGGATCGTCGAGACACAGCGAAAGGTTCCAGGACTACGGCCCGGAAGGATGCTGTGTGTGGAACAAGATTCGCTGGGGGTGGACAGATACAGATAAGTCAATCCACGTAACATTGTATTAGCTCGTTATACGAACACTGACGAAATGGCAAACCTAATGATTTCATTCCTGCATCGAAGAAGAGGATGATGATGTTGACGAAGATGATGTTGATGATTATGACAAGGATAATCATGGATCGGTGAACATGTTTGGCAATGATACTTTGAGTGAAATCTATACCCGGGGTTAATTGGTTAATTGTCTGATTATTGGTTACCAATTGCTATTATTTTTTTTTTTTGTTTAATAGTGTGGAAGAGTGTGTGGATCAGAGTGTGGTTGTCTGTTTGAAATCTTCTTTATTATTATTATTATTATTATTTTGTAAATAAATTTATTAAAATTTAGTTGAATTTGTGTGATTTTTTGGAGATAGCCAGCTTGACCACGTGACATTTGGTGGCAGCGGTGGGATTGCTGACCCTCTCCAAATTACACATTTTCACTATTTAGGTGAAGGTTTGCCAAGTAGATGTAAATAGGTTAGGTTGCTCTAGTAGTAGTTAGTCTTGGGATTCCTGTACATAGTAAGATAGAGGTAAGTGAAAGAATGGTTCTCTCTTAAGTAGGTCAAAGGTAAGGTGGTGTTAGACATATTTATTAATTGGAAAGTATATTATCCTTGGATTATTAAAGTTTTGGTAAGGTGGCTCAGTTCTTATAGGCACGATGTCTACCATCAAGGAGATGAAGGAGCTCTTGGAAATTGGGACGCAGATGGGACTCAAGGATGCAGAACTTCAACAGTTTGTGAATAATGAACAAGCAAGACTCCGAGATGAACGTGAAAAAGATCGTGCAGAACGCATGGCTAAACAAGAACGTGACTTTCAACTAGAATTGGAGATCAAGAGAGAGCAAAACGCTGAGGCTGAACATAAAAGAAAAATAGAAGAGATGGAAATAGATCACAAATTTCAAGTGTTGGCAGCAGAAAGATCACAGAAAGTTCTTGAGTCTACAGCCCTGCATCACCCTGAAACCCAACAACCTGTTAGAGGACCAAAACTACCAGCATTTGATGAGGCAAAAGACAACATCGACGCATATATACAACGCTTTGAAAGATACGCTATCTCACAGAAATGGCAAAGAACAAACTGGGGAGCTCACTTGAGTGCACTTCTAAAAGGAAAAGCGTTGGACGTGTTCGCTAGATTACCACCAGATAGTGCATTGGACTTTGATGAACTTAAAAAAGCCCTGATGAAACGTTTCGACATGACTGAGGATGGATTCAGAAAGAAATTCAGATCTTCAAAACCCGATGGGAGTGAAACCTTTCTTCAGTTTTCAACAAGAATCGAAAGTTATCTGGAGAGGTGGATGGAATTAGCGAAAATAAATAAGACGTATGAAGGACTCAAAGACTTGATGTTGCGGGAACAATTTATTTTGTGTTGTAACAAAGAACTTTCCTTATTCTTGAAAGAACGAATTCCTCCTTCTATTCAGGATATGGCCAGATATGCTGATCAGTTTGTTGAGGCAAGAGCAACTAGTTCATCAGCTGTTACCCAGAGACCTATCTTCGAAAAGAAAGTTTCCATAGGAAAGCAATTCTCCTTTCTAAGCACTAGTGACAGTAGCAAACCCAGTGGTGGAGTCAAGTGTTTTAATTGTGACAAATACGGACACAAGCAGTTTGATTGCCCCTTAAGGAAATCTTCCGCAACCAAGACAGCAAACACTCTGGAAAAATCTGACAGACCACAAAAACCATCCCGCTATAGTGAGCAACAACAGAGCTTCAACAGATCTGGACGTCGATTTTCACAGGGGAAAGAACATGATTCTTCTTTTGTTGGTGCCCATAAACCATGGCTACAAAGTGACATTAGTGACATTGATTCCGTTTCTAGTGGTGTGATGCCAGTTGTGAAAGGATGTGTTGGAGACAGACTTGTGACAGTGTTAAGAGATACCGGATGTCGTGGTGCGGTGATTCGGAAAAGCTTGGTTACTTCAAACCAAATGACTGGAAAAACTCACAAATGCATGCTGGCTGACGGAAGTATAATAGATGCAGATGTTGCGATAGTTGAAGTTGACACACCATATTTTACTGGAACAATTGAAGTATCGTGCTTTGAAACACCAATGTTTGATCTGATTCTTGGAAATTTTGATGGCGTTCGGAAACCAGACAACCCGGATATTCACTGGATGAAATCAACTAAACCTTCATTTGCTGTTGAGACACGCAGCCAACTAAAGAAAAAGCAGTTACCTTATAAACCATTGAGGGTTCCTGAAACTCTACAAGATGTATCACGGGATGAGATGTTAAGTGAACAGATGAGGGATGATTCATTAAGCAAGAGTTGGGGCTTTGCTAAACAAGAGACAGTAAAGGAGCTTGGTGATGGAGGTTCAACTCGGATGTATATACGGAAGCAATTACTCTACAGAGAATTCAGTAGTCCAAAAGTGTCAAATGGAAAGACTTATCGACAGCTTATGGTTCCGAAAAAGTACAGATCACTAGTTATGAAGATGGCTCATGAATGTCTTATGGCAGGCCACTTGGGTGTTAAGAAGACCACAGACAGAATACTAGCAGAATTCTTTTGGCCAGGAGTACAAGCAGACGTCAGGCGATTTTGTCGTTCATGTGACGTGTGCCAACGAACAATACCTAAGGGAAAAGTACCTGCAGTTCCTCTTGGACAAATGCCCATGATATCAGAACCATTTCAACGCATTGCTGTGGATATTGTTGGTCCACTCCAGCCAATCACAGACAGAGGAAATAGATATATCCTCACTATTATAGACTATGCGACCAGGTATCCAGAAGCTGTGGCACTGCAAGGAATTGAAACTGAACGAGTTGCAGAAGCGCTTGTAGACGTTTTCAGTAGAGTTGGTATTCCATCTGAAATGCTTACAGACCAGGGTTCACAGTTTACATCTGAAGTTATGAAAGAAGTTAGCCGATTGCTGTCACTCAAACGCCTAACTACAACGCCGTATCATCCGATGTGCAACGGCCTTGTTGAAAAATTCAACGGCACGTTGAAGCAGATGCTCAAGCGCATGTGTGCTGAACGCCCTAAAGACTGGGACAAGTACCTCAACGCACTACTCTTTGCTTATCGTGAGATACCTCAAGAGAGCCTTGGATTTTCACCCTTTGAGCTTCTATATGGTCGATCAGTGCGTGGCCCAATGATAATACTGAAGGAACTATGGACCAAGGACATACCAGACAAAGAGGTGAGGACTACATACCAATATATTCTAGATTTAAAGGAAAAACTTGAAGAGACTTGCAAGATTGCTCATCAACAATTGGAAAAAGCAAGGAAGCACCAGAGAAAACATTATAACAAGAGAACAATTGATCGAAGGATGAAAGTTGGTGACTTAGTACTTGTTCTTCTTCCTACAAAGTCAAATAAACTTCTGATGCAATGGCGAGGGCCTTACAAAGTTGTACAGAAAGTTGGCGATATGGATTACAAAGTTGAGATGCATGGTAAACTAAAGACACTTCACGCCAATTTGTTGAAAAAGTACATTCCTCGTGAGGAAATACGCTGTGGAGTTCTAACAACTTGCGCCATATCACTAATTGACTTCAGCGAAGAGGGAACACCGGATGAGCAGAATTTAATGATGCTACCAACAGATACTCAGACAGAAACAGTGTCAGATGTACGTTTCAATGAAGGACTGGATGCGAATAAGCTAGAATCGGTGAAATGTTTGTGTGAGTCGTATGCTGATGTTCTCACTGACGTTCCAGGAATGACTACACTAGTGAAGCATAAGATTGAACTGACATCATCAGATCCTATACGGGTGAAGCAGTATCCTATTCCTTTCAATACCGAGAGTGTCATAAAGGAAGAAGTGGAGAAGATGTTACAGTTGAACGTAATAGAACCATCTGTTTCACCATATTCATCACCGGTAGTCATAGCCAGGAAAAAGGACGGAACAAACAGATTCTGCATAGACTTTCGAAGACTAAACTCTGTTACTGTTTTCGACGCTGAGCCTATGCCGAACACAGAAAGTATATTTTCAAAGATGGCAGGGAAGAAGTACGTTTCAAAATTGGATTTGAGTAAAGGATACTGGCAAGTTCCTATGGAAGATGAAAGTAAAGCTTTCACAGCCTTCTCAACACCGTCTGGTTTGTATCAATTTCGTACTATGCCATTTGGGTTAGTTAATGCCCCGGCGACGTTTAGCCGACTCATGAGGAAACTTTTACAGGGCATGGTAGGTGTTGATAACTTCATAGACGATATAATCGTATACACAGATACGTGGGAAGAACATCTAATGGCATTGAGAGAGTTATTTACCAGACTTAGGAAAGCAGGACTTACAGCACGACCGTCTAAGTGTTTCATAGGATATGATCAGATCGACTGCTTAGGACACGTAGTAGGTGACCAGAGACTGAAACCAGAGTCAAACAAGATAGAGGCTATTCGAAGTGCACCAGTACCCATGACAAAGAAGCAGGTTAGATCGTTCTTGGGATTGGCAGGATTCTACAGAAAATTCATACCGAACTTTCCAGCCATTGCCGCTCCATTATCAGATTTAACAAAGAAAGGTCAGCCTAACAAAGTAGTTTGGACAGATAATCAACAACGTGCATTCGATACGCTGAAACAGATGTTATGCTCAGAACCAATTCTGAAGCTTCCAGACTTCAGTGAAGTATTCATTTTACGAACAGATGCTGCTGATGACGGGTTAGGAGCAGTTCTTTTGCAGGAGGAACATGGAGAAAAGCTTCCAGTGGCTTACGCAAGCAGAAAATTGCAGCTCAGAGAGAAGTCATACGCTGTTGTAGAGAAGGAATGCTTAGCAGTAGTATGGGGAATTCAGAAGTTCCATCAATATCTATATGGACGTGAGTTTGTATTGGAAACCGACCATCAGCCATTAACATACCTTAACAAGTCCAAAACAGAGAATTCGAGGTTAATGCGCTGGGCTCTACAATTACAACCTTATCGGTTCCGGATAGAAGCTATAAAGGGAAGCCAAAACGTAGGTGCTGATTACCTTAGTCGCCAATAATCAGCTAAGGACAAATTAGTCAGGTTTGTATTAAGAATTTTGTAAATACGTTTAGTTATTTTAAAATTGTTAGGACAAGTTGGTAGTGATTGTTGTTTAAAAAAAAATGTTACCTTTTTTTTTAATTAAGGGGGGAGGTGTGTAACAATCACTATTATACTTGTACATATTATTTGTATTTCCCGCGTTTTGTCCCTATGCCCCATCTACCCATAAGCCCTTGCAAAATAGCTTGGCCGACCAGAACAATTGAGGCCTGGTCATTCCCGGCAGAGAAGCGTAGCTGCAGACACGTTTCTACAATTGAAGCAGCTAGTGTACATGCAAATAGCTGCCATACAATCAGTATCTTGGCTTTGGCATGGAGACAGGTCCGTGGTAAGTATTTACTTATAATATTATTAATATTCGTTATGTATATAGTTTTTTTAAGTAAATTTATTACTGAATACGTATTCGTTCTTATTTCTGAACTTGGCCAGCTCTCACAATTTTACCTGTTGTTCAGTCAAGTGTGACGGTTAGCGAGAGTGTTCGAATGGCTTTTGTATTATATCGATAGAGTTTAAAGGTGTTATTGTACGCAGTTTTCTTGTATTCAGATTTGTTACATTATGTGAAATATTTTGTCCATTTAAATTTTGGTTTAAATGTCTGGGCGGAAGTGAATGACCGGAAGTCGAAAGTAAGGTGCGCCATGTTGGCAATAATTTGTTTTGACTTATGTTAACTGGTAACCATTATAATTTATACCTATTGATTGATTTATTTATTTATGAGAATGAATTGCCAAACATAGTAGTGTTGCCAAACATTATTTAGTGAAACATGTGACTTAAAAATATTCGTCATTGTAGCGTCAAGAACACTGGTATGACATGTGCTAGATACATGCACTAAGCTGAGGGGATCGTCGAGACACAGCGAAAGGTTCCAGGACTACGGCCCGGAAGGATGCTGTGTGTGGAACAAGATTCGCTGGGGGTGGACAGATACAGATAAGTCAATCCACGTAACATTGTATTAGCTCGTTATACGAACACTGACGAAATGGCAAACCTAATGATTTCATTCCTGCATCGAGGATGAGGATGATGATGTTGACGAAGATGATGTTGATGATTATGACAAGGATAATCATGGATCGGTGAACATGTTTGGCAATGATACTTTGAGTGAAATCTATACCCGGGGTTAATTGGTTAATTGTCTGATTATTGGTTACCAATTGCTATTATTTTTTTTTTTTGTTTAATAGTGTGGAAGAGTGTGTGGATCAGAGTGTGGTTGTCTGTTTGAAATCTTCTTTATTATTATTATTATTATTATTTTGTAAATAAATTTATTAAAATTTAGTTGAATTTGTGTGATTTTTTGGAGATAGCCAGCTTGACCACGTGACACATTCTATACAGCGGGGAAAGAGGAATACATGTACCTTGTAGGCAATAAGAAAAAGTATTCTAAACCTGTAAAAGGTTGACATTATTATGTACTTGAATTTTAAGGAAATATGTGGGCACAAGAATGGGATAATATCTTTGACATTGTACAACCTTACCCGGAAGTGAAGGAACCGGATTTCGATAAGATAATGGTGGAAAAGGGTTACAATGTTGGCAACATGTTCCGGATTGCAGAGGAGTTTTATACTTCTATAGGACTGTATAAAATGGTGCCTGATTTTTGGAAACGCTCAATGCTAGTCCGTCCTAAAGAAAAAGACAGGGAGGTGCAGTGTCACGCCTCCGCTTTTGATTTCTACAACAATGATACTTTTAGGTAAACTGTACATGTATACATTGATAGTCTGGATTATCCTATTGATATAAAAGCTTTTCTGTATTGTCCTTTTCATATTGTGAATATTTTCCCTGCAGCAGATAGTTTTAAACAGATCGAAAAGCTATCTCCTTGCGCACAGTCATATAATTATGTACCGTAATCATTTTAGCGAGTCATAACAAAATTTCAAAACCAAAAATTGATTTTTTTTTCCATAGAATAAAAATGTGCACAGAAGTTAAAATGAATTATTTCCAAACCATACACCACGAAATGGGTCATATAGAGTACTTTATGGCCTATCGGAACCAGCCTGCAGTGTACAGAACCGGAGCTAATGGTGGATTCCACGAAGCCATTGGAGACACAATTGCACTGTCAGTGCGCACGCGCAAACATCTTCAGACCCTCGGTTTACTGGAGGAAAATTCTGTGTCTGATGAAGATAAAATGAGTAAGTGTATATTTCTGAGTTCGTATAGTTTGCATAGGCGTCAGAAGCAAATTGATAGTGGGGGGGGAGGGGGGCTAAACCCACAAAAATGTTTCTACATGTACGTCAAGCACACACATAAGCCCCAATTTTCATTGCCCATATTACGTCTTTGTAAAAAAAAAAAGTTGGAAGATAAGCCCCCTTAGCACCCTCCCCCTTGGTTCAGACGCCAATGGTTATGGTTACATGTACCCTCTAATGATGTTGATAATTTCATGAATTTCAATATAGTTGTAGATTCCGTAATTTCATGAACAAACATGTAAATATTATGTTTAAATTGTACCCTTTTTTGCTGTAAAAAATGCTCAATATCCAAACAATTTAAGTATTTATTAAACCGCATTATTTTGCAAATATTTATGTAAAAATATTCAACCCCCACAATGTTCAGCTACGTAATAATAAATTAATTTAACGGTATAGCAATTTTGACACTGTTGTAAAAATTTATTTTTTCCCCTTGCTTCGCATTAATCATCTAATTATTGGTCTATTTTAATTTAAAATGAACACTAAATAATTAAAAGAAAGAAAGCAGTTAACTTTCCATCCATCTCGATTGGAGGGGGTGCATAAACTAATACATGTATATGCATTTTTAAATTGCGAATATTAGTGTGTTTTTTAGAGATGATATGACGAGAAAATACAATGGTATTGTCATAATTTTTTGTGCTTTCTCGTTTGTTATTGAAAATTATTTGTTCTATAGCAAATTTTAGATTTAAATGCTTTTCCGGAAATTGCTCTCTAATGAGTTATTATAAATATCAAACATCGAATAACAAAAATTTTCTCAAGTTGCATGTACATGTATATATATATCATATAACAAATTAATGGATATTTAATTAATGAAAGGAACTTAGATGATTTATTTTATCACTATGAATTTTTCTCTATAAAAATATGACGAGTACACCATTTTTTTTTCTAAACAAACCCTGTCGTGGATTTTTTTTTTTATGCTATTTGCCAATGAAATTGTCATCGAACTATTTACTATTCAGCATTCCACTTCCCTCTCGTTTCATCTCGGAACTCTTCTAGCTGGTTTTATCGTGACAAATGTAGTCTATTCGGACAAGAGCAAGTTTATTGTCCCCCTCAACAGCAACTGTTTTCCTCGACTGCACCTCGTGGAATAGTTCCTGTCTTTGGGGGCAATCAACTTGATTTTGTCCTCATAGCCAGTACATAGGTGTATAATAATTATTTGATTTGTATCTACATTTCAGAATCGGACATCAATTATCTGATGAGACAGGCCTTGTTAAAACTAGCGTTTCTTCCCTTCGGTTATTTGGTGGATAAGTGGAGATGGCGGGTATTTAGTGGAGAGGTCACTCCCGACAAGTACAATGAGGAATGGTGGAAAATGAGGTACGCAATTTGAAATAAGAATATTCTGTACTGTACATGTTTTCAGAGAAAAATGTAAATAAATAAAACATAAATAAAAGAAAATGAACCAATTAAACTACAAAAATGAGTAGAAAAATTATAAATAAATACACTATACATAATCTTTTAGTAACTAGATAAATAAAGAAATTAATAAATGAATTAGCTTTATGTGGAGATAACCCCTATGAGTTGTTTATAGATTGGAGTACCAAGGAGTTACCTCCCCTGTCCCACGAACAATAACAGACTTCGATCCTGGGGCGAAGTTCCATGTTGCAGCTAATGCACAGTATATCGTGTAAGTACATGTACTTATCTCCTATATACTAGTAAGTAAAATTCACAAGTACTTAAAATTTTGCATGCTGACCTTTTCAAAACATCTGCCTTTAAATTACATGCATCTTATTGCAATTAATTTCTCTGCACCTTTTTCATTTGTGCCTTTGAGAATAAATCGAAAAAAAAATGTTTTCTACATACTCTTATACTATATTTTGTACATTTACAATTCATACTTCATAACAGATATTTTACCAGTTTTATCCTGCAATTCCAATTTTATGAAGCCATGTGTAACGCTAGCGGTCATCAGGGACCACTTTACACGTGCGATTTCTACAGATCAAAAGAGGCAGGACTCAAACTTTTGTAAGTTACATATACAGTATAATATTTACCCGTTGTGTCTGTAAGAATATAGGGAAGATACTAACTTTTTTTAATGCTAAAAAAAGAAATCGAATTCTTGTACAGAATAATTTTTTGCCAGGTGTGTTTTGTTTTTTTGTTGTTTTTTTTTTTTGTCCGATGTTTTCTTTATCAATGCTCTTCTTCACATCTGCGTAAAATTAACTTAGTAAACGTAAATTACGCACAGTAAAATAGCTCACAACTTTCAACACTATATTCATTCTATATGTTGTTTTTCTTTTTTACTTATTTCCAAAAAAATGATTCTTATTTTTAATTTAAGGAATATGTTGAAACTTGGTGGCAGCAAACATTGGAAAGAGGCTTTACAGCAGATGACTGGGAAATCCAAAATAGACACAGAACCTTTCAAAAAATATTTTCAGCCTTTAACGGATTTTTTGAAGAAAGAAAATAAAGGGGAAGTTGGTTGGGCAAAGGCCAACATAAATTGGAAACAGGAGACAAATAAATAAAGAATAAAAAGCATTGCATCTGTATCATTTTTAATGTTAATCTATTTTTGTTATGGTCATATTAATATAAGCAGGTGGACATTGAAGATACGTAGCCTACAGGTAACTGTGAACATAATATTCAATGGCATGGATAATACGGGTACATTGTATCAGGGGGGACACCCCCTCTCTTTTTTCCAAACATTACCTTTTAATGTTGAAAATGTTCATTGAAAGGCTGCAGTATAGTCAAATCGGGATAATGTGGTAATGTATGAAAAAAAATTTGATTGTCAAGGAAGTTAGAACCTACCACCCCCTCCCTCCCTTTGCACGCACATACACCCACACCCTCACACACACATACATGTACAATAGGGTTTTTGAGTTTGGACAATTAATCTCTCTTGTAAAAGTTTTTTCAGGTGTAAGTTGTCATTTTTTTCTGGCTGGCTCCTCTCACTTTCAAAAATTATACTACATGCCTGTAATAAGTCATGAAAAATGGTATATGTAGGTGTATCTCCTGATCGAATAAGATATCATAGTCAAGAGGACACTGCATACAGGTTAGATTCACAGGTGCTTGTGGACAGGACCCCCCCCCCCCCCCAATATATACTCTGGGTCCAAGGATATTTTTATACGTCTTTTTCCATAAATTAATCTTCTAGGACACATTTACAATGTATTCCATATGAAAAATCCAAAAAATAACGTAGAATTAACGTTTTATTAAAAAATCGTACCCGCGGTATTATAAAATACCGCGGAAATGTTTTTAATACATGTAAAACGTTAATTCTACGTTATTTTTTTGGATTTTTCACCTGTGGTCTTGATCTGCAGCATGTTCAAAGACCATGACTGATCCCTCATCAAATGTCATGAATTATATTTGGAATTGAAAAACGAATCGTCAATATTGAGGTGTTGTCGTTCTTTGCATGTTTTTTCTTTACATGTATACATCACAGGCACTTGGGGTATGGACCTCCCACCCCACCCCCCTTTTTCCATTTTTTTTTTTCTTTTTAAATCTGGGGTCCAGTCACCTTTTCCCTATTTTTGTATTCTAATATGCACTATATATTATCAATAATGCAACTCTTTTGTTTCTACCAGCTGTTTTTAAATATATCGTTTTCGACTGATACATAAAAAGAGAGAAGGCTTGCAACTCTTTTCTCGTCGTCTGCCTCACCTCGCTTAAACTTCGCCTGATTATTTATCTAAAGCATAAGAAAACATGGAATATGTATATGTCAATAAATTTGTTACACATTCTTCTTTCTTTTCATATTTCCATTTAATTTTTATGTGCCCCCGATTTGTAAATATTTCGATTAAATCACCCGCATCTAGGGTAAATTTTGTTGATGTGCACCAGCTGGGACGGAAGTGCAATAACGGTAACTCTAACTTTACAAATGTTCTGCATTAAAAAAAAATCCAGGCTTTGTATTAAAAATATTGTGAAATTTGGTTGTCTATGTCGTATGTAAAATGTTAATCTTCATCCATCAGAACCTTATAGTTACAGTTATCTTGTTATACACAGAACTTACCGTTACATGTAATATGAAGAGAAAATTCGGGATTTTTCCCTCTCGCATTTAATGTTCCGAATGACATTACACTTAATGATGACGCCAGAAAATACCGGGCACTTCCGTCCCAACTGGTGCACATCAACAAAATTTACCCTAAATGTGGGTGATTTAATCGAAATATTCACAAATCGGGGGCACATAAAAATTAAATGGAAATATGAAAAGGAAGAAGAATGTGTAACAAATTTATTGACATATGCATATTTCATGTGTTCTTATGCTTTAGATAAATAATCAGGCGAAGTTTAAGCGAGGTGAGGCAGACGATGAGAAAAGAGTTGCAAGCCTTCTCTCTTTTTATGTATCAGTCGAAAACGATATATTTAAAAACAGCTGATAGAAGCAAAGAGTTGCATTATTGATAATATATAGTGCATATTAGAATACAAAAATAGGGAAAAGGTGACTGGACCCCAGATTTAAAAAGAAAAAAAAATGGAAAAAGGGGGGTGGGAGGTCCATACCCCAAGTGCCTGTGGTATACATGTATGCTTGAGTGGCATTTCAAAATCTTATGACAGAATTAAGAATCCACGGGGCCTGTTTTACAAAAGAATTTAATATTTAGACCAACAACTAATTGATTATAAAATCTTACAAAACTAATGTTTCTGTACAAAAAAAAATGCTTGCATAAAAATATCTTTCTGAATTCTTTTTAAAAAGATTAAAAACAATTTTCAAATTAATGTAAAAAAAGAAAGTTATTCGCAAAAGTTTTAGTCCGCTGTCGTAAGTTCTTTTGTAAAACGGAGCCCCCTAAAAAAATAAAAAAGGCTAGTTAACTATTAACTATACTTGTAAATAAAGTATGTACGCTGTATAACTAAAGTAAGTAACTATATACTTACTTACTTACTTGCATACATGCACATTTTTCTTAATAATTAAATGGAAATATGACTTGTACAGTTATTCACATATTATCTCCAAATTTTACCTCATTTGTATTGAATTTAAAAAAATCTACACACAGAAATTTCACAAATAGTTCTAAAGTAAATTTTCATTATGATAGTCGATCAAAGTATTTGCTACAGATTTCTCCATATACCCGATCATGACATAGGACACGCAGAACGTGTGACCAGTCAACAGGTGATGCTTATTCCTCCATGGCACCTGATCCTACGTCTTATGTTTTCAGAGGTCTGTGCGGTTTGCTCTGCTCAGAATTCTTATCGTTTGATTAGATTCTTAAGCAAGACTACTTTTAGAATTTAAACTGATTGTGGAATTCCCATAATACATTTCTCTTAACGTTAAGTCCATTGTTAAAACAAAGTATTTTTAAATTTTTAAACAAAATCAAAATCATAGAACGATTTTAACTATAACTTTGCACAAAACGTAAACTGAAATAAGATTCAAGTCTCTTCAGAGAGAGGGGAGGGGGTATATTCTTCTCAAGACCCGACATCAGATCCGATTCGTAAAACGTCAACATACATATTGGAACATAGCTTCGCTACCCAAGGGTTTCTGACCCCCTACATCTGATCCCCTCCTCACAAACGATAGGGTGTAGGGGATCAGAAATCCTTGGCTAGCGAAGATGATGGAACCCACTTCTTCTTTTTTTTTTTAAATATATGTGTCATTTGTATATAATACACCATCATTTCTTTTTGAGTGATGTTTCTAAATTTTGTTTATTTAGTTAACCAAAAGGATACTTTACCATCCTGACAAAGTCGGGGGCCCTGAGTTCACTCGTGATCATGAAACCCTTGACAAAATTTATTAAATTTTTACAGGTTGACTGAAGCAACGTCTTCCGGGGAAATTAACATATCTTGATTATCATTCTTATCTCTCCATCAATCACATATAAAGCCTTTTGGTGACAACTTGTACCGCATGCATTGAGTGTCAACTACATGTACTAACATTCTGTTTACGTTTTCTGCCAATTTACGAAAGCCCCAATTTGATTGGTGCTTCGCAACGAGAGAAGCAAGCCCCAAAATACCAGATGGGGTTTTTACTGGTTCCAGGAACACGAATGGACTGTGGATCCTTGACGTTGTGTGGTTGCCTATTTATTGAAAAAAAAATCTGGTTTGTCAAGACACCTGATGGCGGCCATGTTAAATGTTTGCAAACCAATTTACGAAACGTCAGCATGCACCATTTTTTTCAATGGCAGGAGGGAGGGGCGTTTTTTTTTTAAGAAAGTGTAACAATTAAGTTTTAATTAGTGAATATGTCCTCGTATATATATATCTAACTATTGCTAACAGGGTAACAACTTTTGAAAGGTGATGTACAAGAGTTTTCCATAAAGTTCGTGAACAATGACGAATTTTTTTTCAAACTGAACGGTCCTAGTTATACTTATTGCATAACAAAATAATTGTTATTAAAATCCAAATCTGAATCGTTTGAATTTGATATGATATTTTTGTAAATATCCGGGTCTTTAAAGGTCGCTGATAGTGCGCACGGCCCAGGGTTAAAATGCTCAATTTTGAACTAATTTAAAGTTTTTACATTAAAATGATTATTTTCTTCATAAATTAAGTCAAAAATTAATAAAAATTAAATGTGCTGCAAATAAAGCGACTGTCTTCATTTTTCATGATATCTTAAGTATCGATTACTGGACAGACACTGAAAATATAAAGGAAAAAAACTGCAAGAAGTATGTTTCTAAAATTGACAGAAAAAGCGACTTCAGCCATCTGAATAGAACAGCGTCCAGTCATAACAATTATGTTTTGATATGATTAAAACGACGTCGGAGATAATAATCTTTCAAACATCTGAAAATTATTCGAAAATATTTAGTTCTATGATTTGAGATTGATAAGATATATCGATCGTTGTTTAAACGGTGTGTACGGTTTGGGAGACAGTACAAGAAGTGGAAAATCACTGCTACGTTTTAATAAATATAGCACAAAGTCGGACTGGGCAGTAATGCTTATCCTAATGACGCTCGAACAGTCTATATTATTATCAGCCGCAGGAGCGGCCGATCTATTTTTGGTTGTGTTAGAATGTGCACATGGAGAAATGAGTCGTTATTTTTTCATTGCTTCGATGGAATAATTTTTCAATTTCTATCAGATATGTATCAATGTATGATTTTATTTATATAAAAAAAAGTTGTTTCATGAACTGCTACCGGTGTGCTTAAGATATGAAAACAAAACGTATTAAGTTTTCGAATATGAATTACAGTGCTTAAAATAATTAATGAATTATAAAAATTTAAAGAAAAAGTTGATTTTGTTTTTAATAAACTACAGTTGCAAAGGATACAATGATTATTTTTTGTCTGCACTTCACATTTATTGTGAAACGTATATCATCGGCATTATCACGTGACAGAGATCCAAGTACGTATCAGCACTTGAAAGTCTGTATGTCATTTTTGTCAGCATTCAGATATTCTGAATTTCATATTAACATTTTTAAATAGTTGATGCATTTGTCTTTGAATAAAATAATTTGATGTCATAATACATTCCTATCCTTTTAATTGCGGGCAGTCCAATTTTTATGTCCATTTTATTTACTTGGATTAAATAATAAATAAATATTTAACAATTGATCATTGAAAATTAAAGAATTCAAGATGCACAGAGAAGTAAGGAAGTGTACAGTAAAAATGTATCGTATACTTTTTGATTTTTTTTTCTTTCTTTCTTGTGGAAATGCTTTAAACTGCTAAATATATATTTGCGGCCGATGTGATGCTTTGCATCAATTTAACTTGTCGTTTATTGTTTCTGAATTTTTGAAATTTACCCAATTATGCGCTATTATAAATATTATCGCATTTACTTGGCAGTGTAGCATAATAAAGAAAAACTAGCGCAGCGTGTGTCCGCGAACATGTAACAAAAATCATATTTTTGACGTTTCATGAAACTAGCTTTACGTCAAACTATGCCGTGCAGTTTGCACGTACCAAGTATTTACACCTATAAAGTCAGTAAAATAATGTGAGTTGTCTTTATTTTAATATATATAACAAATCATGATCAATATTTAAAAAAATATCATACACATTAAGCAGTTATTAAGAAAACAATAGCATTTTTAGACCTTCGTACTTTATGGACTTGCACATTTTACCCTTGATTGAACTTTATCGTAAAACAATATAGAGACACAATTCTATACTACTCGTATTCTTTGTATTAGATGTCATATCATTTCTTAGAATTAATTTCCTTTGGCAGTCAGAACACAGACGTCAACAGTATTTCAGACTGACTATGTCCACCAAAATAAAGACACAAATCATATGTATTTTTAGGATTTGGATAAATAAGATATTTATTGAATTAACGTACAAGAAAAGTGCTTTTCTAATTACTAGTATATTTGATATGTTAAACGTCATTTGCAATGTACTCTCGTACCATTGGAAAATTAAGTATTTAATATCTACTGTTTCATTCCATTTAATATTTTTTGAACTTTTGATGTTTTAACATCCTTTTCACCTTTCGTAATTATGATATTTAATCTTCACCTTTTTTGCAATACATTAAATGAAACTAATTGTCGTAAATGGGCATTTATTAGAATGCCAAATAAAATACACATTGGCAAATAAGTATAAAAATTACAAATGCCCACATTTGAATATATCTTTTATATGAATATTAATGTACATAATGAAAAAATACAAATATGGCAAAAAAGATTGGACAAACCCTTTACAAACGTCAATCTTTTCGCCAATATTTCTATTCAAATTAGTATTTTTTTATTGTGTACATCTGTTCAATATCCTTATAAGGAATTATATGCTGTATTCAAGCACGGGCATACATAATTGTTGTATACTTATTTGGTAATTTGTTTGACATTCTAATAAATGCTCACTTTTAAAAAAATGTTTTCATCAGAATGCACGAACTGGAGATAAACATTAATTACGTGATAAAAAAAAAAAGAAGGTTTCTACAGATGTAAACAAAAAAAATAAATAACTGTGCAAACTCATGTAAACTCTTACAACAGAATAAGCAACAGAGATGGTATGATTTACTTTATGTTGCACATAAATAGTTTTATTATTTTGTAATGAGACACTAATAGCTCGTATGATTTATTTACAGTTTTAGTGCATCAAACAATTTCATGTACATGTATGAACAAGAGGCCCAGGGGGCACATTGCTCACCTGAGCACTTTGGCTAGGAAAAAGCATAAATCAGTTCAGTCTAGAAAAGTTTAAATACATAAGTGTTTCAGGGAGGGGGTTATGATTTGAACTTACTTGAATATACACTTCGTAAGAATGCTTTTGAATTAATGACACAAAATGTCTGTTGCCGATTTTTCCTATGTATTCCTATGTAAAACTTTGATCCCCTCATTGTGGCCCCACCCTACCACCAGGGGTAATGATTTGAACAAATCTGAATCTACACTACCTGAGGCTGTTTCCATTTAACGTTTAAATATAACTAATCAAAGCTTTGCTGTTTTTGACAAGAAGATTTTTAAAGTTTTTTTCCTATATATTCCTTTGTTAAACTTTGATTGTCAATGTGGCCCCACCCTACCCCCAGGGGTCATGGTTTGAACAAATTTGTATCTACACTACCTCACAATGATTCCACATAAGTTTCATATTTTCAAGCACAGTGGTTCTTGAGAGGAAGATCTTTAAATGATGCCATTAATTTTTCACGAATTCATAATTATCTCCCCTTTGAAAGGGGCATGGCCCTTCATTTGAACAAATTTGAATCCCCTTTACCAAAGCATACTTGGTGGCAAGTTTGGTTGAAATTGGTCCAGTGGTTCTTGAGAAGAAAATGAAAATATGAAAAGTTTACGACACCGCCAACAACAACGACGACGACAATAACGACGACAGACAAGGGACAAATTTCGATCAGGTGAGCTAAGAAGATGACGCACAGTTTATCGGTATTGTCAATCCATTACCCTTATGTAGATTTTTCACACACTCGGGAAAAGTTAGGCAATCAGATTTTGAAAGCAGTTCAAAAGATCACTATTCAATAGTTTATTTCACGTAACAATTTACGCATCAAATTTCATTGCAATACCATAAACCTAAAAACTTTGTGAAAGGTTAGTTTTAGAAAGGATGATTCTCTTATAAGGTCATTTTCCGGCCTACGATAAAATCACTTAAAATGTGATTACCTTCTTCCAATAAGAAGGCGGTTAAAATTTCAACAGCCGCCATTTTTACACCAGAAACAGAATCTCGTACCGTACCCGATTTTTTATAACCCCCTTTCGAAGATGATGCATTAGAAAAATTTCAGGGCGTCGTGTGATCTGTTTTTTAGTCGATCAGTATTCTACAAATTTGTCTGCAGCGGGATAAGTATTTGTTATTTAGGGTGCAAGTCTATATCTGCAATAAAGATTCAAAATCACCTTAAATTAGAATAACGCCATAACTATTTATTTAGAAATTTATTTCAAATTAAGGATTATCTCCCTCATGCATTGCTCTGATCCTTCGACGTATTTGGCTCCAGTCTTTGGTACTCCCTTTTTCAGCTCTTCAAAGTTTTTTTTTTATTGAAATATTTCGGATTTCCAACGTTTCGGCATGAGCATCACTGAAGAGACATAATTTGTCGAAATGCGCATATGGTGCCTCAGATTTGGTACTTGTACACGTACAATGGCATGTTATCTAACGGATCATTGTTTACATGTACATGTGTTTTTCATTCCCAAAGCTAAAGTAAAAGATATCGTTATTTATAGCTTTGCAATACACTCGCTGATTCATTCATTTTATATTAGGCTTCTTCGTGCCAGGTGACACATAAGGCAGCCACACAGTCCCTCGCTGATTGTTCGACCGATATCAATAATCACCAATCACTTCTCGAGAAAAAAATAAACCATTATCTATAGATCAAATTCTATTTATACTTGTGATGTTCTGTAATAATTGATAAGTCGTAACAATGTTTTGAATAAGAATCTACACTTTATATTAAAAATTTAGATATGTTTTTCAAAAATTGATACAAAGCATACTAAAACAAACGTAGCCTTTTAAATCAGTAAATTCCCTAAATTACTATATTCAGTATAGAGGAAACAACTACAGTAAACAGCTTAATTTATTTTAATCTTTGGTCTCCAAGTATTTAAAAAAGAGAAGAAAAAAAAAACTAGAGGTTTGTCCCATTATTTTCAAATTTTGCTTTGTCAAATCTCTGTAAGAAATAATATAACAAATGTAGCCCTTTAATTCGGTGAATCCATAGATATATCGACTTCGTGCTCGGTCGTTATACTTTTCTGTTAAGTCGATATATCAATAGATCAACTCCATGAAAAGGCTATATCTATATAATATAACTTATAAAATGAATAATGAACTGTCTTCTGGAATACAGTTTACATATTAATAGTTTGTGGTGACTATCTTCCAAATTCTTATCAGATTATTTTGGAAATACATGTATTTTTATATTTAACTTTAGAAATAATGATTGAATTTAGTATACCCAGTATATATATTAAGGACATTGGCAAGTCAGGGCTATCCGGAGAAAAAAGGTTTAATACATGGGTTTTTTCACTTGTAAAATAGTGATTGAGAGTGATCTCCCGTGTAGAATTCTCTAAGCGGTGAAAACCAGTAAAGCGTATGTTATAGAGGTAAACAAAAGCACGTGCACTTCCTTCAACGGGTAGAATCATCTATACAGCAAGATTGAAAAGTAGTAATGGCTTTGTTGTACATTGTATTCAGGGACAAAGAGCAAACAGGTCGTCATTTACCATAGTTATGCTCAGTATGCTGGGAAGGGCAAAGATGTGACATATGCTGAAAGGTAGGTCGACCATGCCGACTGAGAACAGTTCTTAGGTCGTGTGAAGGAATCAGCATTTAGTAATTACGAATACAAGTTAAAAATAAATCCATGCCAATATTTTTATGACAACGTGTTTCAATCAATTCAGTCAATTACATGATAAAAACAATCAACCAGTCACTTGACCAATTTTAGCTGTTAAGGGACGCAACTCAAAAATGATGATCGGTGCCGGTGTATCCATGTCTTTTTTCTATATATACATTTTCAACCAAAATATCTAGAAGTCATAGGAAATGAAGTTACAATAATGTATATAATACAAAAACTGTATGAAATAAATGGGTTTTGAAGAAATATTATGGTGAAAAATTATGTAGGTCCCTTTTATCAACATTTTACATAGGAAATGCATTAAGAATTGTAAAAACACTAATTTGACAAAATCTAAAAAAGAATGCTGGATTGGTAGGTAAAACGATCCAGAATATAGCCTATTTAGTACATTAAACCTACTCAAAAGTTCTTGAAAAATTCTATACAATAACCAGGAACCTTGCCAATGTCCTTAAAGCAAAACATGAAAGTTTTCTGCTTCCCTGAATTTTATATTTTGGTATTGATGGAGAATTTCTGTAATGTATTTACGTTATTTTGTGATCCCCTGATTAAATCTTTAACTGTCCTGTATGGCAGTTTGATGTTATGTATTGTGTCAAAACACGAACTCCTGCCTTAATGTTTATTACCCAGAACTGTGTACTCTAAGTTAATTCTTTTTATACATTTAATGATCTCATTGACTCAAATCACTATGTTCTTTCGCTATCCCTTTATGGGATATGATAACTGGAAAATGTGTAGATGCTGTCAATTTTGACAAAAACAAAATTAATCGACGTCACCCATTCCCAATGATCTAAGTTGCAATATCTTTAATATTGATGGTGTATTTCGTGTTCCATGCAAGCTTTCGAGCTTGGAAGAACGACAAAATAGCTACATATATACCAATGAATGACGTTTTGGGTAAATCAACTAATATATTCCTACCATTAAATGGTATTTTCTTGGTGAAACAAAAGCAGATTATATATATTATTGTGGTCTGTCTGCTTTTTTAGGCAGATTTATGTGTATATACATTGTAGTCACAATATGAGCCATTGTACATGTATCTTTATTAAATTGATTGACCATGCTCGCTATCACAGAATTTTCACCAAGAAATACGTGTCTGTACATCTGTAAAACAAATCCTTTTTCAATCTTTGCATGCATAATTCTACTGCACAAGAAACATATATTTTTAAGGAAAATTCAATAAAAAAAAAATTCAATAAATTCAATAGCTAGGGGTGGCATTTAGGAATAAATGTCAGAATAAACGTATTTATAACAAAATTTCTCTAAGAATAAGGCTGCTTTCTCGGCAATTGATTTTGAATGAAATTAAAAATGAAAGGGTTTAGTCCTAAGCATAATTTTCATAACTCTATAACTCTTTAAAAAAAATTATACATGATGACACGTGGATTGAAATATTCTTGCATTGCATAGTGCTTTTAAGCAATAATTAGTTACATTATTCTTTTTTTTTTCAAATGTTTGCTAATATATCTTTGTTTATACGTGAATATCTGGCAACAAGAAATATCTAAAAAGGTTTAATGAAAAGGTAGATTCGTGTAAAAAGCAAGAAATCAATGCATAGATTTTTAAAGCTAAATATGGCGTATCTCAGCAAAAAATAAAATAAAATAAAAATACGAAACTGAGTGTAGATGAACATGATACTTTTTATTTACATTCAAATTAAAATTTTCACTGATTTTGAACTTTACGGAATCCCGTTGAGGCCAGTTCAGAGAAAGAAATATTTTTTATTGCGTTTACACGCAATAACTTTGCGATTAATCGCAATAATCATTGCGTTTAAACGCAAAACACTTTGCAATAACTTTGCGATTAAATGCAATACTTTTTGCGTTTAAACGCAATAATACTTTTGCGATTAAACACAATAGTTTTTGTGTTTAAACGCAATAATCTTTGTGTTTACAAGCAGTCATTTGTATAGGGCCTTGCAGAGTACAATGGACCCACGCAAACTTATATCTTTTATTTTTTTCTTTGTTACCTGTACTTATTAGGAAATTGTGTGTTGTCTAGCTTTATAGAATCAGATTCTCCGAGCAAACGCTCTCTGAAAGGATAAATCACCTATATGAATCTATAGAAGAGAAAAAAATGTCAGTTGTAAAAACAAAGGCAACCTAAGAACGAGACATGTCTTAAGCTTATTAGATCTCCACATTCTTAATGAAGTTTTGGTCAGTTGCTTTGTTAAAAAAACTATCAACTACGTTGCGGTCACAAAGTTTAACCCATATATAAAGGGGTTTTAGAAAAGGAATGATGAAATGTTGGAATTACGTACAACATGTAGTATTTAGACTTAAATGTAAATTCTCAACTCTTCCTATGGTTGCATACAGTAAACACAAGAACATAGGTGATGGATTCATATGTGATCAAAATCAAATGAAAACAGATTGATCTATGTGTACTACCAAATTGACAAGTGCTATTAATACCACTGAAACATTATCTATAAGTTGTGATACGTAAGCAAAGAAGATCCAATTTTATTCTGTGTCTTTTTTGCAAAATTTTCCAGTTTTTGAAAATTGTAGTAAAACAATGGCATCCTAACAACCTGAGTGTCTTAAATGTACTAGAACCCAACGCTCTTAATGAAGTCTTTGATCAATTGAATGTTTCAGTAATGTTGCATAGTTACTAGTATCCTAGTACATGTACATGTAATTATAAGCTATGGCTAATTGATGTTTGATTTTGAAACTGCAGTATCATTGTGTTTAAATGCAAAAAAATCCTTATAAGGAAGGATTGTTGCGTTTAAACGCAATATTATTGCGTTTAATCGCAAAAATTATTGCGTTTAATCGCAATATCATTGCGTTTAATTGCAAAAGTATTGCATTTAATCGCAAAAATTATTGCGTTTAAACGCAAAAAGTATTGCATTTAAACGCACAAATATTATTGCGTTTAAATGCAAAAGATTGCCATTAATCACAATCTTTTGCGATTAAACCCAAAGTGTTTTGCGTTTAAACGCAATATACATTGCGATTAAACGCAATCTTTTGCGTTTAAATGCAATGATTATTGCGATCAAACGCAATGTTTTGCAATCAAACGCAATGTTTTGCGTTTAAACGCAATAAAAAAATTTCTTTCTCTGAACTGGCCTCAACGGGCTTCCGTAGAACTTGAAAAATCCCACGTTAAATTAAACTGTGTCTGACATTTAAATGCGGAGTCGGTAAATAAATCGGTTATTGTTTTAAATTTCTAATATCTACGAAACGCGATTGATTTAAATTGTAATGTGTAATTTACAGGAAACTCCTATCTTTATATCAAGTAATAAAACGAATAGAAAGATCTTTTTAATTTTAGTTAGTCTGAACTTATCAAAAATACGCCATATATGACTTTAAAGCAAATCGTAATTTAGTCAGATAGATTTATTTCATGTTGGATTTCCTATGGGGTTCATAACTAGATTTTATTAATTTTAGAACTCCCGTCTGCAGAATCTTGAATTGCTTTCCACATGCTGAGTCTGCAATATTTATCGTAAGAGGTACCAAGAGATATTCGCCAAAAACGATACTAAAATTTAATTCCTCAGCTAATTGTATGGAGAACTAGTGCGAAAACAAATCATCAGTGAAGCCTTAGCTCCTTCAGAAAGAGATTCTTGTATTCAAATCCATTTTAGCTCACACCTTATAAAACGCATACGAAAGTAAATTCAGCATATACTGGTTCAATTTTAGTAGATGACTTCCTTAATTATACATAAAACAAAAATATTCATGTTAGATTGGAAACTCTTGGGAATATATTATTTGTTAAAATTGGATTTGATGATTGAAACTTCTATTATATGGAACGCTACTTCAAAAAAAAAATGCTTTTCTTTAAATTATTCACTTATCACTAAATATTCCATCAGAAAGAAAATGATATTTTTACCATAATTTCATCTATAAGATTTCTGAAGTACATTATACATGTAACATGTATGAGAATAAATTCTTTTAAAGTTAAAGTGGATAAGAGCAGCAGTTTGTAAGAAATAGATTTCCCAAAACATACTTAAGCGAAGAGATTTCTTTAAATCACTTTAAATAACCTTTGTTATCTTTTTTCATTTTGAGATGAATTTTCTAAATTACAATCGTTTGATTGTATGCTAGGATCTTAGATGTTTACATCTAATATTGACGAAGTTTAATTTAAAGATCATAATATTTCTGTTACTGAATGGCAACCATTGATAAAATAAAAATTCAAACCTGGCTGAATCATACATTGACGCAATTCTTTTTTTATGAAAATCTTCTGTGTCGGGGGTGTATAATTCAAAATAATCCACGTGATTTAATATTAAATTGTACGAGCGGTTATCAAAAAATTCGTGGACTGAAGCGATAAAATTAATACTATGTAGTCTGTGCTTACAAAATTTATGAAAAACATAAATCAACAAAAGTTTAAGAAATGTTAAAAATTTTAACTTGATACGTTGATAATTTGCCAAATTATTCTAAAATAAAAAAGACATTATATGATCACCCGGCGCTGTCGCCGTTTAGTTTCATGACGTCCGACAACGTCATTGTTTCTCAATGTCCACTCCGTCTACCTTATACACTTATCTTGATGTGATTACCTGGAGTTAAGTAAGGACTTAAGTCCGTCTTGTTTATGTGACTTTACAATGTCATGAACAGCTGCTTTCAATGCATATAATATTGTAAATGTATCTATACATAAGGAAAGATCCTCACTTGATTATACCAGCATACTTAGCTTGATGGAGTTCAATTTCTACCACACGTGATCAACGTCACTTTTCGACGTGACTGATTTTTGACACCTTCACTACAAATCTATACTAAGTCTTATAAATTAATAAATTTTGCAAATAAACTCCGAAACGGGTGCACCAGAGTTCTAACTTACTCCTCTAACAATACACTAGATACAAGCTGATGTCCGTAAACTATATTTAGATTTCACTCGCATAGTAAGTATCGTACATTAAATTTAAAGTCTACTTTCATTTTCTATAAACAGCCATGAAATAGCTAAAACGTGAGTACGGTGGCGTTTCCGGTTGGCGGATCTAAGTTACTGGCAATTTTTAGTGAAACTGACAACAAGCAATTGTTTATTTATTACATAAAACGTCATCATTGAATTATTCAATCAAAACTCGATTTAAATGATATAAAAGAAATAAGTTGTGATAACCGATTGAATAGGGAAATGTGCAAAATGTGTTCGTCATTCACCGATCTTTATATTGACGGAAGCTTCTAGAACATCATATAGCATCGAGCCCGATGTAAAGGAAAAAAAAAACGAGGCGATGATAGCTACATAACCATAAAAAAAAAGCTTTTTTGTAAATGGTCATAATTGAAATAATGGTAAATCACTGATAACAATACAAGTTGTGAATATAATTATATATCGAAAGACTATGACATATACATGTATATAGTAGGTTTTCCTAATAAATTTATCGGTAAAATTTGTATATATTCCTTACTGAGAGCATCGTGGCAACGAACCCGAAGTACAATTTGTACTTCGTAAAATGTAATAAACTTGCTTATATGAAAAGAGAAAATTAATGAACAAGGTATTGTTCAAATACAATTAAAGATGTAAAATTTTGCGCTTTAATCAATGCACAATTAATTTCTGAATACAGTCTTTTATAGCTGCAATAATGTAGCCCTCTCCTTTTTTGAGGGGGGCAGAGAGAGAGAGAGAGGCCAGAAAATATCAGATCCAAAAAAAAAAAAAAAAATAGGAGAGGGCTACATTGTTGCAGCGTAGTCTTTTGTATCAAATACTCAGCCTATTCATAGGGCGTTAAAAGCTAATTTTTACACAGGTACTTGGTTCTTGGTTTATAAATATGTATGTACCTTATTGATAGGTAAAAAAGGTAAAATAGTAAAGTACATTTTTACATATCAATAAGGTACAAACATATTTATAAACCAAGACCCAAGTACCTGTGAATTTTTACACCCCCCCCCCCCCCAATCAATTTATTAGTAAAATGTGCATATTCGTTGCTTGTATCCTTGACGGACCTTGACGGAATTGAAATAAGAGCATCTGAAGCACAATATCCATAACATGGTATAACAGGTTTCACAATAAACGTCAATTATAATGAAATTGATATTTAAAAAAAATAAAAAATAAAACAAACACATAAAACGGGAGGTTGGGGGGGGGGGGATAGGTAAATCTACTTCATGCGGGATTTTGAACAAAGTATTTGTTGCTGCTATAAGCCTGTAGGCTGTCAGTAGAGTTCTAACTACAATATATTTTCTGTCGGTAGTGGTATAAATTCAATTCCCCGAGCTTGCGCGGGATTTCTTCTAGTTGACTTTAACTGTGTATCTTTCATCTCTCTGAATCTTTTTGGCTATTTAAAACGAGTACTCTGGATCGATGTGTTTTATTTTTCTGTAGCCCGTTTAAACATTCCCTAGGTCTATATCAGTTTTTCCAGGTGCGAAACTTTAAAGAATGTTGGAAACAGAAACCCCTCTCCTTTTTGACGTCATTTTTGAGCCCTTAATTGTTTGTACACTCCATATAAATTTACGATAAAATTTCATAGAAATTACAGAATGAGGTAAAAATTGCAAATTTTACGGAATAATTGTGATGTACCACATACCTGGATTTACCGGATTTTTGACGACAAATGCTCATATCAAAAGAGTTTTTCTCAGTTACACTCAGGTAGAGAAAAAAGTCATATTTGAGGATGCGCCGCTTGGACATACCATTGCTTACAAAAACAATAACAATTTATTAAAAAATGAAACTTATGATTTATGTTTTATTCTATCGATAGAGAAAAGATGATGCTAACTAAATGTATTAAAATTCATTGATGTACCTAAAGCGGTTTTAATTTTATGGCGCTAGTCCACGAACTTTTTGATAACCCCTCGTATTCTGTTACACAAACAAGTGGTTCCCTGTAGATGACTTAGCTATTTAGTCACTTTCTGTAACTTCACACCTGAGCATTAAAAATGCAACTTCAAAAAAACATTTTTATAGAAAAGTAACAGATACATATTTGTCTTTCAATATTAAAAACAAGCAAAGAATATATTTGTAACATTTGCAACTCGTTATCCAATTTTGGACTGTTAGTTAGTTTAAAATCTTAAAATGCAATTTTTTATGACGAGGGACAATATTGCTCGTCTATCAAACTTTTGGAAAAACTTCGTTTTTCTTTTAAACTTCGGAATTCGAAGTTGTTCTGATCAACAGTTACCATGTCAATCAAACTTTCGGAAAAACGTTTTTCTTTTAAACTTCGGTAATCGTTCTGCTCAACAGTTACCATGCATGAACTTGATTTTTAATTAATTACGCTTAATCAACGTTTTAAGCAATGAAAGCTACTGATCAGAAGTGTAATACACATTTAGCTTCATAGATATAATCGGAAAAAATCTTGATTTGGAGCGATTGAATGTTTTATTGACATTTGAATAATTTTAATGTATTTTCTGCCAATACATATTTCTGGACCCAAAAATAAGAGAGAATTGAATTTTACAACAACAAAAAACTTTTCATTTACGTAAATCTTCATCATGAAGTTATTTTCTATATAATTATAGATGAACCAAAGGTAATATAAGGGTTTTTAAAGTTGGAAGTTATATATAAGGTCATAGAGAAGGTCAATGTAAAAATACATGCAAATGAAACAGATTAATTGCTCAACAATCTACTTCAGTGTATTAATTTTGCATTAATAAAGTTGGTAATAATTTAAAATAAAGAAAAAAAAGCAAAGGAAAAGGGCTAGACAAGCTCAAATTAAAGTTGGAAAAGCCGATCAAAGTTGGAAAAGCCAAGATTAAAGTTGGAATTACCAACTTTAAAAAACTATTTCGTGGCACTAAGACGCTTCCGTATAACCAAGATATGAATAATGATCAATATTCCATGGGTAAATGTTATGTATAACATAAGCCCAATGATAATTGTAAAATGTGGATTTGTCTTTACATATATGAACAACATTCTAATTGTTTTTTTTTTTATAAATCGCAAAAGCTTCTAACTTTAGAATTCATGTAAGAGTTTCGATTGATGACACAGCAAATTCCGTGCAATATATTAAGAAGGAACGGCAAACTGTCATATTTCTTCTAATGTTTTGAAGACTATTAATTCTTTCACTTGATATATTATATTTAGAATTACAGGTTTCCGTGAAATATGACATGAAAGTGTTATTATCAATTTAACCGCGTCACATATATTACATTGGTTTTGATGTGTTTCAGAGGAAGCGAATAGCACGTGTAACATAACAATTTCATTTCTGTATAATTCATCAGTGCTTTGATGCTATTTGAAACAATTTGTTATTTACAATACTCGTCGAAATGCAGTAAGGAATCACCAAACAAGCAATAAAAGTCTTAACAACATGAAAGCTAAAAGAGTGATCAATCAATTAATATGCTATTTATCTAATTGACAAACTTGCATTATTGGTACACTTTTGAATAATCATTCTACAGCCTATCAGCAATAATAATTTCCTTTGTTTTAGATGTATCAGATCAAATTTATTCCTGTAATACACTTTAAAAAGAAAAATAGACCATTAAACCTTTTGATAAACCTTGGTCTCAAATACCTTATGCCTGCATGTGTGTTCTCTGTATTGATTTTATTCTTCTGTCTTCTACTATTTAATCAACTCCTACGGTGTCAAAATGTTTGTTGGTCTTATACATATTATAATGTCTTGCTAATATTTAAAGACTCTTATATTAATGGGCGTTTAATTCAAGCATAATCGATTTCATAAGTGTTGACAGCCATGCTGGCCTGTATTTTTGTTCTTAGAATTTGAATGAGAATACGGCATTTTTCATTAGAAGGTCTTGAATAAGACCGTTTGTACGCTCTTTACAGTGACTGCCAATACGTCATTTCTTTTGGCTTACTTAATTGATATACATTTAAGATTATATGACCACACTCCTCCAATGACTAAAATATTGCCTGTTTCATTGTGCATTTAATCAACTGCCAATACCTGATTGTGAAGTCGATAACTTTCTGCAAAGCATTTTCAGCAACCTACTTAAGTCTACCCATTAAGTTTTGTGCACGAGCGGACATGACTGCTATTTCATCTTGATAATTGTTTGTTTTGGTCAGGAAAAGCAAGTGCGGTAAAAAGCCAGTTAAGGTGTCCAATTTTTTTTTGCTCCATCCCCAATTGCAAAGCACAAAGAGAATGTGTACGATGACAAAACATTAGTCATGGAGTAGTGACGATATATCTGGTCAGAAGAGAAAATTAAAACTATTACTCATTATCTACAGTCATATAAGTCACCCGAGATATATGCTAAGTTGGCACATGGATATTGAAACATTTTCAAGATTCAACAACCAGATACTTGCAGATTCAGGAACTTTAATATGAAACCTAGCACTTCCGTACTTGCAACGGTCACCTAGCATTGACGAAGCTTACAGACACTGAACTACAAGGTTCAAGGCAGGACACCAAATTGAAGCACCAGAAATGCTAATTTAGCTAGCCTGCCACCAGATACGTTATTTTCATTATATGTATTTTTCCGTTTGCCCGATAATGACAAGGAGCACAAGGCGGGCGTGACCGGTCGACAGGGGACGCCTACTCTTCCATACATGTGGCACCTGATTCCACATCTGATGCTTTTAGAGGTTCAGCTTTGCTCTGCTACCGATCTGCATTGTTTTCATGGACTTATGAGCTTTATTAATGTTCGTTTACTAGTACCTACATATTTCATTACCAGTATGTTGTGTTAGTTCCTCCATAATCAAGCGTACGTACGTGAGCTATGATGGCATCACTTGGCCGACTGGAGGTAACAGGTTTAGATTAATTGAACATGAGTTTCTGGTGGCAAGGATAACCAGGTATGAAATTTGGCAGTTGAAAAGAAAACTACTTTTCATAAACGAATTTGAAGTGCCAGATATCATGGCCATTCAAGGTTGGGGATACGATATAGGATAATCAGAACTTAAAATGTTTTGAAATAGATCACAGTTAAATTAAAAATTTTGATAAAAACCCATTTTCCACAGTCAACACTTGTTTTGTCACAAAAAATCTCACGTACAAAAAGGAGATAGTCACAGAATAAAGAAGTAATGGAGAGATGTCGTCTCAAAGTAAATAGGCCAGCAGCTGTGACTGTATTAAAATTGTGTGGTTATTACATTAATATAAGTACTCTGACTTGGTGCAGAACATTTCAGATTTCCGAGATTTTGTCTAATCTTAGTGAGTTTGTTAATGCTATTTTCTTTGATAATCTTCAAGGGGGACTGGAATATTTTGCCCAAGAAACTGGGGTGGGTTTATCCTGAGAGTTTATATACATTGTAATAGATGCATTGGTCAGTCTGGGTCTTTCAGTTTCTTGGGTACATCCCCATGTGTGGGATGAATGCGAACGCTTTCAATTGGAAGCTGTTCGGTTTTATATGGCGTTTGTGCACTCTAAAGCGACTGAGACCTACTTAAATCTGGTTCATTACTCTTAGTTTGTGACAACTGAACTAAAAAGGGAAACTTTGAATGTGAAATGTGAAACATTGTATATGTAACAAAAACTTGCAATTTCCAATAGGAACGTATTCTGTGAAATTAAGCTAAATACTGTATGTGTACATAAATTATCGTATTCAAAATTTAGTGCAATGACTTCCTATATATGGACTAGAGGCGTAACCATAAATTAACACTACAGATTAAGGGGCCATGCATTGTATTCAGTTATGATTTATTTACGGTATTCAAGAATTAGCGCATTGTTGTCTGTGCCAAAGCCGCTAAAATATGAAGCCCGCTTTTTAAAGTACACGTCATACAGTATATTTTATTTTTAAAACTTTATAAAAAAAAAAAATTACTCAGACCAGAAGCAAGGTTTTTTATCTTTGGGCTGTGCATGAGTTATCCTTGTAGAAATATCTCACCCCTTTACATGGTAGGCCTGTGAGACAAAATATTGAGAAAAAAGGATCCTGTTTTCTTGTAGCCGAGAAAACCTTTTAGCATGTGTTACTGACACATCGCAAAATACACAGAGAGAGCGAAAAAAAAAAACACGTATTGCTCTCAAAATGAGATGTCTTACTTCTATCAAATGGCGACATGGCATGAGGAGGGTCATTGTATTGTGTATGGTAAGCATAAGACGAAGAACGTCAATCCGTGCTCCGAAGACTTTACATTTTCTTACATGTATAAAGACAAATACAAAAAGATTTTACAATAAAACCCATTAAAATAACAACTTAAGTCATGCTTGTAAACTTTTATATAAGTAAAATGAATAATTTTAATTTTATTTAAATTAATTTTAGTTTTTCAATCAAAATTTCACAATTGATTAAAAGTTGTATAAATTTATAAAGATGATTACAAAAAGGTAGAATTTTGAACATTATAGAAAGTTTACAATTCCTTAATATTTTAGAAACCGTATTGTAAAGAAAAAGCAGGTTGAATCTTGCAGAATGTCCGTCGCAATTTTGCGATTTCTAACATTTCTCTGCAAATTACATGTAGGTCTCCTCGTCCGGAACTTAAATGTTTACAGAGGCATAGACAATTCGAAAATGTATAGAAATGTGATAGAAAATCTTATTCATGTACAAATATATATTCTGCGGTAAATTGTTCGTTTACTTTTAAAAAAATCACCGTTTTTTGGCTTTGAAGGTTAAAGGACGATCGAATTGTCTATACCCCCGTAAATTCTTAAAATCCGGATGAAGAGACCTGATTTACAAAACAAAAAATGTTAGAAGACGAGTGATTGCGACGGTCATTCAGCAAGATCTAAGCTCATTTTTTTTGTTTTAATAAATAAGAGCTTCCGATGTCTGAGAAAAGCCCGGCCTGGGCTAGAAATTCTCCCCCTGAAAAAAGGAGTAAACGAAGACAACACATTTCTGGCAAATAGTAATGATGATAATCATACTAAAGAAAATATAAATAAAATGATGTCCATTTTTTCAGTGATTCAATAAATTTCATTTTGAATTCACCTGAGCCAAAAATTCAAATTAGCTTTTTTAAATTTTCATTTTATTAAATAACGTTAAATACCACATTTTTCAGATAAAGTTTACAATTTTTTTATAAAAGATCTCTTGATGAAAAAAAAAAAGAAATTACGTAGGCTAGAATCAAGGGTCGGGTCCATTTTTAGGCTAGGCTTTTGCATCATCACGTGTGTAAGGATTCAGTTTGACTGTAGGCGAAAAATCCTTTTAGCGGGTGTTGCTGACTCATCCGAGAAAAACAACCGACTTTTTCTCTCCTAATTATACTTCCATATTGAAATTGCGACAAGACATGAAGAGGATCAGTGTACTGTACATGTATATGCAAAGCATAATGACATCACTTTTCTCTTACAAAACACAGTATATGATTAAAGATGAATTTGTCAAAATGAAGTATATATATATATATATATATATATATATATATATATATATATATATATATATATATATATATATATGTATAAATGATCACCATGCGGGTTATATCTTTTGATTTCATAAAAAAGGGGGAAGTATTTACCATACAATATTTACTGAACTATATTGAATCAAATTTCTATAGATTTCACTATAGTAAATCAAAGATTAGATAAAAGTATATATTCAAGATACAATAATAGTAAATTAAAGAATTTATACTTATAAATCTATAGAAGATTACAGGCTATGATAATAAACTTTAGTTTTTAAATCAAATTTTTTTTCAAAATATCTGTAAATATTAAAGAAACTATAAGCAGACGTTTTCGATTTGGCCTGTGAACGAGTTGTCATTCAAATAAAAAAAAATATCTGGCCCCTTTATATTTAGGCAACCAAATGAAAAATAAAGATTCTGTTTGTAGCAGATAGAGCTTTTTAGTTTGTGTCGCTGAATTACCTCAAGATAAAAAAAAATCACGCATTGCTCTCAATATCAGATTTTCTTACTGCCAACAAATTGCGACAGGGCATGAAGAGGGTCATTGTATTGTGTGTATGTAAAGCATAAGTGCGTCACTTTGCCTCTCCAAGTCATTTTCTTTACATGGTTATTAGGTAATTTCGCCAATGTTTAAAAAATAAACATAAGTTCAAGAGGCACAAAATTTTTTTAACATTTCTTTTTTATCAAAAAGGCGAAGTAAGGAGTTGCTCCTTAAGTCGCGGGTTCGAATCCCACTGTGGGACGTGGAGACCGGTCCTTCAGATGAGACCGTATTAACCGAGGTCACGTGTCGCAGTAGGTGCTGGCACGAAAAAGATCCCTCACTGCTCAATGGCCGTAAGTGCCGAGTATAGGACAAAATTTGCAGCTCTCCACCGGCAAGTGGTGGCGTCTCCATATGAGTGAAAAATTCTCGAGAGGGACGTTAAACAACATACAAACAAACAAACAAACATTTATCAAAAAGGAATTTGATTTCTTTACCAAACAAATACATAAAAGAACATATGTGCTTGATTTTAAGAGATGGAAAATAAAACTATATTTTAATGTCTAAAAATACCGAAGAAAGCATCATTTAAGATAAGTTTGTAATTAATAATATAGATAATGAGTACTGTCTCTGTTCAATATCACCTGCGATGTGAAAAACAACTAAGATGTTTTGAGGAGAGCAATGGAGTTAAAGCAACAGGTTTTTCTTGTGAGAACTCGAAAATTGACTACATGTATTTGGCAATTATACATTCAATAAATTACACTAAAGAAAATAATCAAAGTCATATTAGATTTAAAAAAAGAGCATATATTATTGTGTTTATGAGGATAATGACATTTTCGGCGTATTTTCTTTGAGCTCAAGTGAGCTTCTCCGATTTACATTTGTACGTTGTGTGTCCTTGACAACTTTTCACTCATTCGTCTTCTTCTCCAGAATCGGTATTCTTTGGTGAAGGGAAATGATTTTTGTCCAAATGAAGGGCCATGCCCCATAACCAAGGAGAGTTTATAAAGAATAGGCAAAAATAGAATGGAGTCATTTAATCTATAAATCTTCTACTCAAGAACCCTGGGTCATGGTTTTATTATTTGCTTTACGACCCTTCAAAATTTTTTATTCATGTTTGGACGCCACCAATTCAGATGAAAGACTGCAAATTTAAACAAGTGGATTGCATTTAATACCAGTGAGGATTTTTTTGTACCAAGGCCTATTGCGACACGGGACCTTGATTCATACGGACTCAAAGTCCCATAGATGTATCATGTTGTAAATTCTGAATTTACTAAGTGGAGATTAATACAAAATTTGTCATGCTGTAAATTTTGCATTTCCCTCCACTTAATAAATTCATAATTTACATGATAGTGGATTCAAACCCATGACAAGAGGATACTCTACTCCACAACTCTAAAACAAAATGCACTTACAGTGTACCGCTGCATCACGCGGACAACTGGGTCAGAAAAGGTGAATCATATGTGAAGGTTTTCTGACATAGTGTAAATTTATTTTTGTTCATATGATCCCTAAGAGTGGGGCCACAATTGGGGATGACATTTTTATAATAAAATATAGCAATAACGAAAAGTATTCAAGCTCAAAGTCCATTTAAACAATACAAATCGGGAGCAGAGTAAACACAGACCTCCAAAAACATCAGAAGTGGGATCAGGTGCCAAAGAGGAGTGAGCTTCCCCTGCCGACCGGTCACATCCGCCGTGTGCTACTTGTCATGATCGGGAAGCAATCGGAAAAAGATCTTCTCAATAACAGTAGAACGATGATTTATCAAATTAATACACAAAAAGTATTTTAGATTTGGTTTGTCCAGTCGTTGACTCCATGGGGAGCTAGTACTGGGCCACAATTAAGAACTAAAGTTTCAGTTGTAAAGGTCACGGTTTCTCATGGGATTACATGTATGTAATTAAAAATCTTTTTAGAACACCATATCTCCAATATAAATCAAATGATAATTCGAGCATTCTTAGATAGTGCAGTATCAATTTTTATTCAAACCATGCCCCCATGAACAAGAAGGAAGATAAATTACGTATCAAATATTAATACGAATAAAAATCATATTCTTTAAAACAATCTTTCACTAGGTCAATTGCTGACTGACTTTTTTCATACTAATTGTTAGGCCATTATTTACACACTGAATTGTCGACGAATTTTCTGTTATTTCCCGATCATGTCAAGGAGCACACGGCGGGTGTGACCGGTTGGCAGGGGATGCTCATTCCTCCATGGCACCTGATCCCACCTCTGATGTCTTAGAGGTCCGTGTTTGCTCTGCTTCTATTTTGTAATGTTTAATGGACCTTTGAGCTCTAATACTGTTCGTTATCTCCATATATTTCATGTAAAACAATTATTCATATTTCGGAAGCATTCAAATTATGTAATAATTTATATTTGTTGAAATCATGTGCTAGGATTGTCCTGTAAAATGGACAAGCAAAAATTAACATGTGAATATATAGCAAATTTAAAAAATCAAGAGTATGAAAGCAACATATATTAGATCACAATTTTTCATGAGAATATAAAGGGATTTAAAAAAGAAACTTTTGAAGAACAGAAGAACAAATGTATAGCAGGTGAGTGTTGTTGGCCTCTTTAGACTGTTTTTGCCAAGATCCGGATTCCTGTAAAAGAAAATCCATTAGCTAGGACTCAAGATTAAAAGCATTTATGCAAAAGAATGTTTAACTGCATAATTCTTTATAACAAAATACAAATCATGATCGTTTGTTGTAATTGTAAAATGTCTGGATTTCATATATTAATTATATTTTTCGGTAGTTGACAATTAAGTAAGTTTAAGTTAGAACAAAGATTTCTGCGTTATCAAAATAAGATTACATAATAAATATACCGATTTTTAAAGTATATAACTACAGATAAAATTTCACATGATCTTACTTCACTGTAGCAGTGATGAGAAATAGTTTTGAACATATGTAGCGACGCAGAATTTAAATAACTGATAACGATAGTGATTATATACAGGTATTCCTTTACACAGTTTTGGGAATCCTGTGAATATTATGCATGAATTATACATGTACGTATACCATTTCAAAATAATAATTTAGTTGTGTCTGTGATTCGAATACTATGTACCTAAAATTTATGTCAATACAAACACAATTCTAGTACTTAAAATTCTATAACCTACTAGCAAGGTACATCCAAATATTTAATTTTTTTACCGACATTTTTATCTTGTATTTTATATATATATATATATATATATATATATATATATATATATATATATATATATATATATATATATATATATATATATATATATATATATATATATATATATATATATTACTAGTAATAATTCTATTTTAACTTGGACTTCCTGATATAAGATCCTTATGCTTTTCTCTGCTGACAAAAAAAAATTATGGACAGAAAATTCTTTAACTGTACATTACAATGATGAAAGGTGTATTCAAGCAAGCAAGAAAAGGGCAGAGGGGTTTCACATATTCTTAATTATCTACTCTAATTGTGTTGGAGTAGTTGCGAGCATTAAGAAGACAACACAATCTTCTCTTGCTTCCTGGATCTCTACTGGGTTACTATGAAATCTTCTTTGTTTATTCAATCCAATTTCCGTACATGTAATGTAACATAAACGCACTCATCTATATATTGATTTGGCAATTCTCTGGATATTGAACACCTATATAAGTGGCAAATGGTATGATTTTTATCTGTACAACCCGTTTTGGTGCCAAACATGAACACTTTTTTACGCGTGTTGTCATTAATTCTGCATATATTGTATTTTTTTTTAAAATCTCATATAAATCGATAAAGACTGAAAAATAAACTTTTTTTTCAATTTGAAAACGAAGCTTATTAAATTCATACTTTTCTCATTACATCAAATGAACCAAAATAACAAAATACAACACATTAATTTGAGGTGGACTGAACATTACTGTAAAGACACACAACGAGAGAGTGGGAGAGGGGGGGGGGGAGAAAGAGAGCTAAATGAAGTTGTTTTACGCCTTTCTAATTTTTTAAAACACTTTTTTTCAATTCTGGTAGTACGCTACATTTCAATGAAAATCTGAAAGGAAAAAAATTTAATATATCTTTGAAAACAATATATTTGATATACTAAGAATTTTGTAGAGATCTGCATGAATTATATAGGAATCATATTGTCCATTCGGCCGATTTTCCATCCCTTTGTCCGTCAAGTTTTCACCGTAGGTTTTCATATTCTGCATATACTTTACAGTAAGAGAAAAGACAGTTTAAATCGGGTCGTATAGCTTCGCTTACTGCCTGTATGTATGTTTGTATGTTCATCTTTCGTGACAAGATACATATCACTCAACCAGTTTTCATTAAAACGATTTCAAATTTCATCAAGAGGTCTTGATCATATGAGAAAGTTTGTGGACTTTTGTTGTGAACAGAAATACTTTACATAAAGAGAAAAACACCTGCTAATTTTTGAGTCTGTTGGTCTTGTTTGTATGTACCGTTACATGTATGTATGTATATCTTATTCGATAAGATAACTCATACAATTTTCATCGTAACTACATGTACTAGTATTTCTAATTTAAAAGTTACTGGTATTTCTAATTTAAAAGTTGAATATAAGAAAAGACAACAATATTAATTTTGTAGCCATGTCAGTTTGTCTTTCTATTTTTATGTATGTGCGTATTCATTTAAAAACAATAGTAGTAATGTATAATATACATTACTACTATTGTTTTTAAATGAATACAATGTGTTTCTTTCATTCATCTTCCTTGTGTGCTATATCCCTAACAAAAAAATACTATAGTAAACTATAGTTAACTATAGTTTACTATAGTTAACTATAGTAAATCAAAGTTCCAAAGTTTTCACTATAGTAAATCAAAGTTCCAAAGTTTTAACTATAGTTAATCAAAGTTCCAAAGTTTTCACTATAGTAAATCAAAGTTCCAAAGTTTTTACTATAGTAAATCAAAGTTCTAAAGTTTTAACTATAGTAAATCAAAGTTCCAAAGTTTTCACCATAGTAAATCAAAGTTCCAAAGTTTTTACTATAGTAAATCAAAGTTCCAAAGTTTTCACTATAGTAAATCAAAGTTCCAAAGTTTTCACTATAGTAAATCAAAGTTCCAAAGTTATTACTATAGTTAATTAAAGTTTCAAAGTTGTTTTCATTAGTTTAACAACTTATGTATTTTCATTATTTTTTTTTATTATTTAGCCGTTTTAGGGGAGGGGGTAGATATGGGGTTAGTTGGGGCTGGTTTTTCTTGTGCATCTTTATTTAAATATATAAAGTAGTTAATTCAATGCAATATTTACATTCATAAATTTAAAGAAAAATACTTGCTGACTGAAGTTGATGAAGCAGATATTTTGATTCTAAATGACACAATTTTTTTTTTAAATAATATATTATTTTTCTCCATAAATAAGACTTACGTTACATCTGCATAACATTAAAATTAAAAACATTGAAATAAATATTGCTTATTTATTGGCGCAAGCGACAACCTTTACATTAAAATTCATATCTTGTTCATTATTCTTTTAGGGGAGGGGTCGGGTTTTTAAAGTGATTTCTAAAGCTTTTATGAATCCTAACCTTGAATTATCATAAAATGTAAAGAATGGGAATCAAAAACGTAATTCCACGGGATTTATCGTACTTAATCAAAGTTTCAAAGTTTTTACTGTTGTAAATCAAGTTCCAAAGTGTTTACTATAGTAAATCAAAGTTCCAAAGTTTTTACTATAGTAAATCAAAGTTCCAAAGTTTTTACTATAGTAAATCAAAGTTCCAAAGTTTTCACTAAAGTAAATCAAAGTTCCAAAGTTTTTACTATGGTAAATCAAAGTTCCAAAGTTTTCACTATAGTAAATCAAAGTTCCAAAGTTTTTACTTTGGTACTATAGTTAACTATAGTAAACTATAGTTAACTATAGTTTACTATAGTATTTTTTTGTTAGGGATATTTTATACTAAACATTACTGCATCAAGTACAGTTGTCACTTTCTTATGACAGCCTACAGCGGGACTCGCTATGATTGTTCGTTATTTTTTCTGATTGGTACAAAGTTTTGCTCAATACATATTGTAACTGAGGATACTTCTTGCAAAGATATCTTTTCATTTCGAAAAGACTTAGAAATAAATCCCTAATGAATTTCTTTACATTGAGTTCTCTATAAGTAATATGATGCTGCATTGATCTTATAAAGAAGTTAATGAAATGGTCTAAATATTGATTATAAGAAAAGAAATATGAAACTTTGCAATTATCTCTCTAAAAGTCACCTATGTTTTCTCCGGGATTATCTATTGAGCCCAGTCTTATATGTCCGTGTTATTAGCAGGAGTCATCTGTTATTCATTATTTTTCGATTTTATTCAAGTGAACGTGGCACTGAAATGATAACAGGCGAAGGTTTTTAATAACATTGCGAGAGGGAGATTTGAATTCTAAAGCCTTGTTCAGAGAATAAAAAAGTTAAATATAGGGACAGAGATCATGTGTTTTAAAAATCTTGAAAGAAATCCGTAATGATCATTTGTCTTATTTATCACGTCATGTTGAAAATTTTATTTAAGAAATAAAGCATTAATAACTTAAATTTCAATGGTATCTTCTTTGTTTTAAGGAGTTTGTGAGTGGATTGATATATTGACAATTTTGAAAGATTTTTTTATGTATGTATTCATTAGGTCACCTGCGTCACTCAGGTACATGTAACCTATTGATATCCGTTTTCGTTCGTCGTCGTGCGGGTGTGCGTCGTGTGTAAACTTTTCACATTTTCGGTTTCTTCTCAAGAACCACTAGGATAACTTCAACAACACTTGCCACAAACTATCCTTGGGTGAAGGTGATTCAAGTTTGTTCAAATGAAGGGCCACGCCTTCTTCCGAGGGGAGATAATCAAGAATTAGTTAAAAATAATATCTTCTTCTCAAGAACCACTGGACCAGGTAACATGAAACTTATATGGAAATATCTTCAGGTAGTGTAGACTCAAGTTTCTTAAAATCATAACCCCCACGGATAGGGTGGGACCACAATGGACGATCAAAGTTTTACACTTGAATACGTAGAAAAAATCTTTTAAAAATCTTCTTCACCAGAATCAGGAAGGATGAAACTGATGTAGAAAAATCTTCAGCTAGAGTAGATTCAAGTTTGTTCAAATCAAGATCCCCAGGGGTAGGGTGGGGCAGCAAGGACAATGAAAGTTTTACATTGGAATACATAGGAAAAATCTTGAAAAAATTCTTTTCTCAAGAACAGCAAAGCCATGATTGGTTATATTTACATGGAAGCATCCTCAGATAGTATAGATTAAAGTTTGTTAAAATCATGATTCTGGGGGTAGGATAGGGCCAGAATGGACGATCAAAGTTTTACATATAAATACATAGGAAAAATCTTGAACGATCTTCTCAAGAATAGCAAAACCATGATTTGTCTTATTTATATGGAAGCATCCTTGGGTAATGTTAGTTCAAATTTGTTCAAATCATGACCCCCCCCCCCCCCCCCGGGGTACGGAGGGGACACAACAGGTGATCAAAATTTTAGTTAGGAATATATAGGAAAGATCATTTAAAAATCTTCTCAAGAACAACTAAGCAAGGATTAGTCATTTCAATACAGAAGCATCTTCAGGTACTGCAGATCACTAAATTTTCACGACACCTTATTTTCGAGAGATAGTCATTGACTCTTTATTAGCGAGACAGGATATTCACGAATTGTGGTAATTGCTCTATATAATCTTTAGGAATACTAATATACACGAGATAAAATTTTCTTCTTTTATCAGTTTATTTTATGCTCGTTGGACCCCCTACGGGTTGTTGTTTTATACTCAGGTGACCGTTAAGGCCCTAGGGCCTCTTGTTTATTGAAATTTATTATTTATCTTTTTATCATCTTCGCTAGCCAAGGGTTTCTGAGACGCTACTCTCCTCATAAACCCTTGGCATACGGTGCTGACAAAAGACGGGATTGTTTTTGTCTCGTGATCATGATTCTTACCAGGTACGCACAGATTGCGACATCGACAGAAATAAAAAGCGTATTTAAAAAAAAATTTGTTTTTAAAGAATAATTAACAAGAAGGTATTGAGTTATGTTAATTTGTTATTTAAACATGTATAAATGCAAATCTACATCTTCAGTATAGATTCTTAATCACATATTTTGCACGTTGCTTTAGAAATTGGATGACACCATATTGCTATTCATAGAAGGCATGTTATCATACGGATCATTGTTTACTTGCGTTTTACATTACCGATATTAAAGAGTCAAGATATATCCCGAACGCAAATATCGTCATTTACAAAAAACAATTGCTGAATGGTCGAACGATGTCGATCAACTCCAATCACAACTTGAGAAAAAAATCCCAACTTTTTTTAACACCGTATGCCAAGGGCTTATGAGGACAGAAGCGTATCAGAAACCCTTGGCTAGCGAAGATGTCTTTATTTAATCATTTACTTATGAAAATTAGCGTGAAAATCTCGTATTTCTAGAAGATATGAAAATTTGTATAAAACCTTATTTCAATAAGAAATTAATCAAGGTAAGACAAGGCGCACATGATACACTCAATTGTTTCAATGAACACTACAAGAAAATGCATGATTATATATATTATTTCAACTTTTATACCTGTTTATCAGGTATTCACATGCTATATTTGATTTTGGCATTGCAAAATGTCTTTAAAGTTTTATCATTTGAATAGAGACTGTTCATTGTACATATTTAAAGTGCTATTTGAATACGTACTGTTTGTGACATAATATCTACTTTATTTCTAAATGAGAAGAAAACATTCGACATTCCGATATATCGACGACGCTTTATCAATTAACAATACATTAGATACTTCCATTCATATGTTGACTCGATATATCCCAATGAACTTGAAATTAAAGATACCACAGAGTCTGCAAAATCTGTTTCATAACTGGATGTTTTTTTCTGACTTTAGACGATAAGGGCCAACTAAAAACCAAATTGTATGATGACGAGAAGACTTCAGCTCTTCCATCGTCAACTTTTCGCAGTAACCTTTCGCTATCACCTGCATATGGTGTTTACATGTACGTCTCCCAATTTATTCGATACTCAAGAGCATGCTCTGCTATTTTTAAATCGAGGCAGGCTACTGATAGATACGTTGGTGTTACGGGGAAAACCAGCACTTTGTAAATTCTATGGTCGTTATAATGACCCTGTTTACAAATATTATACAACTATGGACTCTTTCGGTGGTGAATATGGTTTGTTATTCACCAGAAAAATATTAATATTGACCGAGGCGAAGCCAACTTTGTTTTAGGTATTGATTGTGACGTCACAATACCGCTGCACGCGCACTGACCCCCCGGTGAATTCGGCTTCAAATCCAGTGAATATGTAGTATTATGAACTGTTTGCGTTTGTATAGATTATATAGGGACTATTTATAGACTATATAATAAAATCTCTTATTGGTCGTATTTTGGCTGACGTGTTTCATACCAATTACATGTATTAAGCCTTTGTTTTTATACAAACTAAGTTTGATTAAGGAATGTTCTGTCTACCTGATCAAAATATAAAGAACTCACGGCGGGAGTGACCGGTAAACAGGGGTTGCTTACTTCTCCTGGGCATATGATCCCGCCTCTGGAATTTTCGAGGATCCATGTTTTATGCCCTGTTCACAGTTTTGTGTGCGTTAGTTACATGAACCTGCCATCATATTCCTTTGATTTTTTTTTGATTTTCTGTCAAAATACATTTTGTAATGATTAAAAAAAATATTTTGACCGCATTTTGAAACATAAAACTCGAGGCTTACACCAGAATAACTGTAAAAAAAAACTCTTGCATTTGATAATAAAATATTGCTAAATCCCTTCATATTCTGATAAGTACCATCATTAGTTAAATTTACTACATTTTGTTTGTTTAATAAGATTTTTTGAAAATCCTTTTGAATCTGTAATTGATGTTTTATCTCTGAAACCACAAATATTTACATAATTAAAGCATTGTCTTACAACTTCCTTTGCGCTTTTATTTTCATTATAATCGATTTGTCGACTTCATTATCTATCCATTAGATGTACATATAAACCCTTTCAGAAGGGTCCTTGTAACATCATTACGGGTTTACGAGTTTGTATTAATTTTGTGTATGACAATTCAATTGTTATGAACAAATTCATATTTTCAGTAGAGGACAATATCTATAAGCTTAATACTTGTAGTTTATATACCTTTTTGAAAACAAAAAATATGATAATTACGTAATTATGCTTGACTAGACCAGACTGTAAGCTTGAAACCTCTTCATACTTCCCTTTCTAAGGAGGAAATTCTTCAAAATCATATTTCCGTTTTAGATAATTTTAATATTCCCAACAATCCAAATGAATTTGAATTACCATACCCTTACTCCTAAACCTCATAAATGTTTTTTTTAAAATCCTTACAAACAAAGATACATGTCGGGTTCCAGTAAATGTTCTACCAAGCCTCTTTCTTTACTCCTCACTAAAATATTTACTGTAGTGAAGGAGAAACTTCAAGAGTACTGTTCAACAGTATATTCGAGAAGTGGTGTAAATCAGATGAGGATACTTAAAAATTTCAAAGAAATTTTGGAAAATTTGAAATCACAAAATTTTACCGAAAACGTACGACTTTTCAACACTTTATACAACCATTCCCCACGATAAATTGAAGTCCAGGCTTTTTGACATCATAGACAGCTGCTTTTTGAATAAAAATGGAACTCGTAAATATACTTACCTTGTCATTGGTTATTTACAAAATTATTTTGTTAAAAAGCACTCTGATTGAACACATAAGTACTCTGAAGTTGATATTTAAAAGATGCTTGAGTTTCTGATTTACAATATCTATGTAGTTTTTGGAGTTCAGGTCTTCCAACAATCTGTTGGAATTCCAATGGGTACCAATTGCGCCCCCTTATTAGCAGACCTAGTTTTGTATTCATATGAAGCAGAATTTATTCAAAAACTTCTACATGAGAAGAAGAAAACACTTGCTGTGGCCTTCAATTCGACATTTTGATATATCGTCGACGTATTATCAATTAACAATAGTTACTTTCATTCATATGTGGACTCGATATATTCCAGTGAGCTTGAAATAAAAGATACCAGAGATTCTGACACATCCGTTTCATTTTTAGATATTTTACTAGAAAAAGACTTAATGGTAACCTAACAACCAAGCTTTATGATAAACGTAATGACTTCAACTTTTCAATCCTTAACTTCCCTTACTTATGTAGCAATATACCCTTATCACCTGCCTATGGGGTTTATGTCTCTGAGTTGATTCGATACGCAAGAGCATGCTCTACGTATGAACAATTTCTAAAACGAGGCAAGCTATTGACAAACAAGTTGACGAAACAAGGATATCAACAGTCTCGTTTAAAGTCATCTTTTCGCAAGTTTTTCGGTCGATACGATGACCTTGTCAGCACATACAACCTGTCATTGAGTCAAATGGTGATTGACGTTTTTCATACTGATTGTTAGGCCATTATTTATACACTGAACTGTCTACGGTTATTTCCGGTTTTTGTTTCCCGATCATGAAAAGGAGCACACGGCGGGTGTGACCGGTCGGCAGGGGATGCTCATTCCTACATGGCACCTGATCCCACCTCTAAATTTTGAGGTCCGTGTTTGCTCTGCTCCAAATTCGTATCGTTTCATTGGACTTTCGAGATTGAATACTGTTCGTTATCTTCATATTTTATTGTAGCTCTGACAACTGTATAATTTATACTAATAAAAATCTTTTGAGAAACAAGCTAATTCAGAGAAATTGTGTCCCCCGCTAACGGAAAAAAGAGCATGCGCAGGTCGGGGGGGGGGGGGGGGAGGGGGGTTCACCCCCCTGGATTTGTAGAATTATTAAATGTATACATGTATATTGAAGCAAATAAAAAAAATGCCAACATGGATATAAAGATTTTATTGCTTATTCTTTAATATGTGCATAGAAGATTTTTTTTAATATATAGAAAGTTATCACACTGTAATAATGATTTTATGAGTTTGTACACGCCAGACGTCATAACATTTTCATTGCACATGTTGAATAGTATCATTTAGTTAATCAAAAAAAAAACATTTAAAAAAAAGGAATGTACGGGATTTGAACCCGGGTCTCTCGCTTACTAAGCAAGCATCATACCCCTAGACCACGGAGGCACTTGATTATATAGCAAATGCAAACATTAGGTCACATATATTTATACATTGTATATTCTTCACTATATTTATGAGTCACTTCCTAGAAAGAACAACATGAACACTTTAGATTAGTTAGGTAATATTTGTTACTTTTCTACAACTCGAGATCGGTCGCCCGTTTGGCGCAGTGGTAGAGCTTCTGCTCTAGAGTCGCGATGTAAGTTGATCGTTAGGTCGCGGGGTCAAATCCCACTGTGGAACGTGGAGACCGTACAAGCCGAAGTCCCGTGTCGCAGTAGGTGCTGGCACGAAAAAGATTCCTTATTGCTCAATGGCCCTCAGTGCTGAGTATAGGTCAAAATTTGCAGCCCTCCACCCGCAAGTTGTGGCGTCTCCATATGAGTGAAAATTTCTCGAGAGAGACGTTAAACAACAAACAAACAACTCGATATCCAATTATTTCTTCAAAACTAATTAACTTACAAATTGTTAGAGCATTTCAAACCGATAAACATGCATTAAAGAACCGTGTTTAGTAACTTCGTTTATCTGAAAATTTTTTAAAACTGCGAATTTAGGATTGCGTTTTTTTTTAAGGTGGCGTACTAGCCATAAAAACAATTTACAGCCCCTTCCCCCAAAATGAATTAGATTGTATCACACAAATCATTTGTTTTTTTGCTCGGGGTTGGGGTCTCTTTTTTGGTTCAAAAGCATTTGGGTACAGTAGTATGAGAGTGTTCTACCTTACTACAACAAAATGTGGGGTACTTACATGTAAGTATACATTTTTCCATATAAAAAACTAACGGCAAATGGCTCTTCTCAGAAAAAAAGAGGGCTGGTCTCCCCTTGTACTCTAGGCCTGGGCTTCATTCAGTACAAATACAGGAAGTTTCTGTAAGTACAAATGTACCTAATATGCCATTTTATTTAATTAAACTATTGCCCAGAGCATGATAAGGCTATAAAAGAATCCAAATTCTAAAGAGAAGAGAAAATGGTCTCAAAAATAACATGCAGAAAAGGGGGTTTCTATGCATTATATAACTGTTATTATGATTAACAGGAAACTTACAGGAAGTCAAAGAGATTAATACAAGGAACATCTAAAACAAATTTGTTAGAAAAGAAGCAGATGGATCTTGGGCTTGCTAGATTATTTTCGTGTTGCTGTAATTGGAGAGACAAAAGTCAATTAATACAAGTTATATTTAAAATTCGTAAGATGATTTTATCAATATCATGAAGTATGGTTATCGGTTAACAGAAAAAAACAATCAATTCTACTTATTTGTACATATTTCAACTGCGCAGATACATTTCAATGGAAATATTATCCGTAACACTGATAGAGGAAAATCTCAAGGGAAGATATGTGCAAAACAAAGAATGCATTTGTAATTAGTTTAATGGACAAAAACTATGTGAAAATTGAGCTGGTGTGACTGCAAAAAGAAAATTAATAATAAAAGGCCCGAAAGTACTGAATCGATGTCTTCCTTTTATTGTTTGAAAATGATTCCTATCTTGCTTAAAATACATATATCATCATCAACAACTGAATAACATTCTTAAAAAAAATCAAATTTAAGAGAATGTTTTTTTAAAATTTTATTTTTGAACAGATTTTTGAAAATTGCAGGAACTGTATAAATGTAGTTAGAATTATCTCCTTCATCTAATGTAATTAACATTTTTGAACCACTGCGGCCGGAGATTTCGTCGATATAATTAATTTTAAAAGGCTTTTTTTCAAGGAATTTCTCAGAATTGAGCTGTAATAAAAAATTAACTTTTGTTGAAGGTTAAACAAGAAATGTACTTTTAATTAGAGCTACTCATGTAATGCAAGACCCTAGGAAAATCACATTGTCCATATGTCAGTCAACACTGGTGCTGGGCTGTGACGCGAAAACTCAAATAGTTTTCAATTTTTTCGAGAAATTCTTTACAAAAACAGAAATATGTGCTATATTTCATTCTAAGCATAAAATAAAGATGTTACTTTTTCTATTGCAGCCTTCAGTGGGGCCAACTCTGGCTGTGACATTTTTCAATGCAGCCTTCAGTGGGGTCCACTCTGTCTGTGACATTTTTCTATTGCAGCCTTCAGTGGGGTCCACTCTGGCTGTGACATTTTTTCTATTGCAGCCTTCAGCGGGGTCCACTCTGGCTGTGACATTTTTCTATAATTGCAGCCTTCAGTGGGGCCCGCTCTGGCTGTGACATTTTTCTAGTTTTTACCATTATGTCGCACAACAGCACTCGTTTTAAGCAAAAAAAGGGGGATCTATAAAGTCCCAAAAATTATCTGCTGTAGATAACATGCAGATTATTTGATAAAACATATACTGTATACTAGTAAAGTTTTGCAAAATTCAATTTCTAGATCTTTCCCGTAAATTAAAAACTTTTTTTTCTGAAACTTCAAACACATTAACTTGCCAATTGATTTTTCAAAACATTATCATTAAAAAATACTTGGTTAATTTTTTTTCTCTTTCACGGGATGAATCTCAATTCAGTTAGTGACTGAAAGTATCTTGAAATTTGACTGAATGGCAGAGCTCTGACATTCAGTAACCTTTCCAGACCTTTCAGTGACCATAAAGTTGACTGATTGGCAGTTTCATCCTGTGATTGAAATTGTAAACTGATGAATTTATTAATACATGTATTTGAATGACATATTAAGATGTTTAATGAAGACTTTGCTTCATGGTATTGGTGAAAACGTCATTTATTAATTAAAAGAAGGGTGCTCATAATTACGTGGGAAAAACTACTTGACTCTAGAAAATGTTAACACATTAATATTATCCCATCTCACCAAGTCGATTCTATCAACGTGACCGTTTCTATTTGTGCTCGTTAGAAGATTGTTTATCTTTCATGTTAGGACTATGGTAATGTGGGTAAATTACATGTAGAGAGATCCATTTTGATTAGTCTTCCGCAACTCTATGTCTGCTGTTGAAAATTGAGCAATATACATGTATAAGATCTTAATACTGCAGGTACCCCAATCTTATTTTTTGTCATATATACGATACTGATTGTTTCTAGTGAATAACCTATAATGAAATATGTGGAGATAACGAACAGCATTCGAGCTCAATGTCCATTAAACATTACAAAATTGGAGCAGAGAAAACACGGACCTCTGAGACATCAGAGGTGGGGTCAGATGCCATGGAAGAGTGAGCCCACCGTTACACGGGTTCTCGCTTTTTAAGGTCTCATCCGAAACACGTAACATTCACTTCTATTGCCGGGGCGCTTTGAGAAGGAACAGTCACTATCTATGTCTACATCATGTTTTAGGTTTGACTGCAACTGTAGCCGAACGCATGGCTTTTAAAGATAACCAATCTTATAGCTTTAGAAAAATCCGTTCAATTTTCCTTCCTATGTACAATGTAAAAAGAATAGAATGTTATGTTAACCTAGAAGGTAGGATGTAGATGATTTTAATTTTCTAACTAGAATGTTGGATTGTGATCAATCAGAGTGAGGAATCCTACAATGATGTGAAATAATAAGTCAATAATTATATTTACTGTGTGTAATTCAATAAATCTTATTGATTTGCTTTCTGTCACGTGCCAAGTTATATTTTTTCCTATATTGGCCTATATTTACTCAAAGTAAAATGCAAACGAGAAATTAAGATTTGTTTCCGTTGGATGAAAAACAAGTAAAAAATGCGTTTCATCCAAGTCATGCCGTGAAATTAATTCGGGAATACCTATTGTTAACAAGCATTCTGAGAGTATTGCATTAGCAATACTAGTTCCCTACCGGCAAGTGTAAACTGGTTCCCGTTAAGAATTGAAAATGCCATAATTCCCTCAAAAATCAATGAAGCGCAACGAAATGCAAACTTGATCTATAATTCATCAAGGTATAGTCACATACCAAAAATCAGCTCAATATCTGCAAGCGTTTAGAAAAAAAATGCGGAAAACCCTGAAAAATTGAGAAGGTCGTAATTCCATCAAAAATCATTGAAGCGAAACGAAATGCAAACTCGACCTGTAACTGATCAAGATACACTCACGTACAAAAAATTAGCTCAATATCTGCAAGCGTTAAGAAAAAAAGGGCGAAAAACCAAATGGGACAGACTGACAGAGGGACAGACAGCTAGACGGACGGACAGACTCAGAGGAAACCTATAGTCCCCTCCGGTTCACCGGTAGGGGACTAAAAAGGGGTAGTGTGGAACTAGGACGTTTGACAAAGAAAATTTTACGAACTTTTATTGACATTGATATTTAGAGATGCGTAACACCGAGAATTTCATAGCTGATACATGTAGTTAGAAGGAAGATCACAAAAATTTACTGGATGAAACCCGAATCAAGATTGATATACCACCGCCCTCAAATTTGTTGGAAGATTTGTTTGGGCTGTCGGGTGTAAATGACGGTATCTTACGTTTGGTCATACCGGAAGTCTGGAACAGAAGTTCATTTTAAAGGAAACAAAATGGTAAAATCCATGATGGTAATTTACCGATGTAAGGCAGTGGCTTTAAATTCAATAAATTGGTGCTTCGACGACATTTTATCAATTGACAATATTCAGTTTTGAATCATTCAAACGTTGATTTCATATAACCCACAGAACTCGAAATAGGATACAAAAATGCTACATAACTGAATGTTTTTACAAAGAGATACATTGATTGCAAACTTAAAACTATGTAGTTTGATAAACATGATGGCTTCAGCTCTTTTTTCCTTTAACTTCCTTCACTTTTATAACTTTACCTCCTGTATATTGTGTATGTCTCTAAGTTGATTCATTAAGCTGAGTACAATAAATTTTTAACCCTAGACAGGCTGCTGACAAATAGGTTGATTTTACAAGGGTACCTACAATCTGGTTTAATATAAGCATTTTCTTTTTAAATTCTATGATCGATACAATGACTCTCTTTGCAAATACAAACTACGATTACTCAAATGTTAGTAATTTTTTTTTTCAGTACAAATTAAATTGTTCGATGAATATTGTCATACTGATTTTTATGCGGATCCTTTTACCAGATCATGATGTTTTGATTCATAGTATGTTAACGTCCCATTCGTAATACATGTATAACATTTACAAAATAGTTAAAAACATTTCACACATTCACATGATCAGCTTGTGAAGTAGGTATACTCACTTTGAAACAGACATTGTCAAAATAAATACAAAGGATTTTGATTGAGTGATTGAGTGTTGTTTAAGGTCCCTTTCGAGAATTTTTCACTCATATAGAGACGTCACCATATACCGGTGAAGGGCTTCAATTTAGACCTTTACTCAGCACTTAGGGCCATTGAACAGTCAGAGTTCTTTACCGTGCCAAAGCCTTCCGTGACACTGGACCTCGGTTTTTAAGGTCTAATATGAAAGACCCGTGACTTTCCCTTTTATTGCCGGGTATTTGGCGAACGAACTGTCACTATCATTTTTTTCCATACGCCCTAGGTTTGAAGCGGCGCAGCAAACGAGAATCGAACCCGGGCCTCCCGATTCACGAATAAAAAGTGAATATAATAAAAAAAAACTACAAAGAATACAAATCTATGAACATAGCATAAAACATGGACTTTAAGAAATTGCAGAGGTGGGTATCTAGGAGGAGTAAGCATCCCTTGTCGGTCAGTCACATCTGCCGAAGGCACCATGTGTTAATCAGATAGACGGAATATATATATATATAGTCAAAGCATTATAAAATCAAAGGCCTTCCAATTGATATGAAAATACATGTTCGACCCAATGATAGATTATATTTTCTAACAAGGTCATTAGAATTGATAGTGCTTAAAGCATGCTCTTGATTATCAAATATTAAAGCTGAGAGAGATAGAAATAGACACCATATGGTGATAGCGGAATATTACTAAATAAGTAAAAAAAAAAAAGTTGACGATGGAAAGCCGAAATCATACAATTTAGTTGTTAGATGGCCTTTATCTTGGCATTTATCTTCTATAATCCTGTGGGACGTGGAGACCGTTCCTTCGGATGAGACCGTATAAACCGAGGTCCCGTGTCGCAGTAGGTGCTGGCACGAAAAAGATCCCTCAGTGCTCAATGGCTGTAAGTGCCGAATAAAGGACAAAATTTAAAGCTCTCCACCGGCAAGTGGTGGCGTCTCCATACGAGTGAAAATGTCTCGAGAGGGACGTTCAACAACATACAATCAATCAATCAATCTTCTATAATCAGTAAAAATCCAAATATGAAACAGATATGGCAGACTCTGAAGTGTTTTCGTGTTCACTGGGATATATCAAGTCGACATATATTGTTAATTAATAAAACGTCGTCAATATTTCGTAATACGACTGATGCCTGGTTGACAGGTGATACTTACTTTCAATGGTACGTGATCCCACCCCAGATGATTCTAGGAGTCGCTGTTTGCTGTCCTCTCATTTTGCGAAGTGCGATTAGATTTTTTAGCTAAAATAGTGTTAATTATCTTAACATTTCATTTGTGTTATTCGTTCCTTTACCCAGCAGAAAGTGTTTAATTATGAATCATTCTTTCTTTGATGTTGTAAATCCTTTGGTATTGGGTTAATGAAGTTCTTCAGTATCTCAACTGGTCATGACATATATACATCACCATTCGTGATATTTATTAATTCTCGTACTAAGCTGAAAGTGCTTCATAAAAACCAAATACATATCGTGACCTACGTCACTTGCACTCTTTTTGTAGGATGCAACATTTTAAAGGTTTATTCACAGAAACTTTCCGCGGTTTCTTTTGTTTGTTTTGTTAAACGTCCCTTCTAGAATTTTCCACTCATACTAAAGGGCTGCAAATTTAGATATCTACTCTGCACTTATGACCTTTGAGCAGTGAGGGATCTTTTTCGTTTCAGCACCTACTGCGACACAGGACCTCGGTTTACACGGTTTCATCGGAGGGACCGGTTTTCACATCGCACAGTGGATTTGAACCCGCGACGTTCATGTAATTATCAATTCCTAGAGCAAACGCTCCAACCACTGCGCCACGAGGGCAACCAGAAAATATCTGCGGATAGAAACAAAATACATGTACAGTCCCTTATTTACCTCTTCTGTATATGAATGTCTGTGAAATTCACAAAGGGATTTACTTTTAGATGGCACTATATGAATTTAGCAAAGTTCCCCCAATCGGTAAATGTTGAATTGTGGTATCTCGAACTTAGCTTCATTAAGTTTTGTCTGTGTATATTCCACGTAGAATTTAAAATAAACACTTCAATAATTTAAAAAAAAAATCAACCTTCTGTTATTAAAAAACGGGATGCAGATTTGAAATGAGTGCTAACAAGCGAGAGCACAAAAAGTTATATAGATTACACAAACTTTGAATTGTAGAATGAAAAGTACAACGTTCAACAATTGAAAAATCAGCATTGTTTATTTCTAATTTAATCAAAAATAAGAGGTCATTTTTTTTTAAAAATCATTTGATTTTTCTTCACGTTGCAAATAAAAAAAATGATATGAAAGTATACAGTGTAAAGGTTTTTAAATGGCTTGCGTGTCCGGCTATTAGTAATGAGTGCATTGAAATTGTAAGAATTAATAAAATGTAAGAAACAAGCTATCTTAAAAAGCATGTCTTATTGGAACATATGTCGAGTTCTGTACTAAGTTTCAAGATTTCTTGTATAATATCTCATTATATATAACACTGAATTCAAAGAAAAATCATTTTGAAAAAAAAAATAACATGAAAAAAAAATCGTTGATCTTAAGATTAATAAAGAAATTTTAAAATTTGTAATTTCAGGTTCATGATCAACGTTTTCAAAAAATGAGCTGTCAAAGGATATACATGTATCCAGTGTCATCAAAATATTCTCCATGAGAAAATGTGTTCACCATTTTTTTTTTATTTTGCAAGTTCGTTTTTTTAGGGGGGAGGGGGGGGGCAAAATATGGGAATGCTTAATAAAAAATAAATAACAAGAGAAAGGAAAAGGTTAATGATCTTTACAAATTTTGCATTGCTTATCACACATACCTTCTACTGCTTGATTTGCAAGTATTAATAAACGCTAATGACTCTCTTGTTTGACAATCAGGCAGCGAGTAGAATATTGAATATCCTGTCAATGATGCAGTAAACAATGCGATTGAAATGAAATCAAACATCTCAAGATGTTTACATCATTATCCAGTGTGCTATGATCGGTATGGGATAGTGAGTGTCATTTTCCAATCAATTCTTGAAGCTACCTAGTGAGAAACCGCATGTAAATGTACAAATATATTTGGATTAAATCTTAGTTTTTAATATCTTCCGGGAAAAAAAGAAATTCAAAATGATTAGAATTGCCGATTTATATCTCTGAAAAAAATAAATTTGCGTCGATGTATTTAACTGTAAAATAAAACGTTTTACAAATTGAAAGAACTGCTATATCTTTAATTTTTCTGTTCATATTTATGCATATTTTTGCAAAGAACGATAACTCTTCACGCTAGGGTGTTTTACTTTCTGAGGAAACGAAATGTCTGTAAAAGTATAACTATTTTAAGAACAATTCAGCTCATAAAATGAATTTTAAGAACTTAAAAATCATAGTAAATTAAAATCAATATAAAAGCAATCTCTTTTCCCTTCATACTGTTAAAATATTAATTTTTTTCTGAGGGTTTCAATACTTTGAACGATGACGTCACAGCTGCCTCAAATCATTAGATGACGTGGTTTGTATTCAGATAACTGTGGTTGAGATGCAAATACCACATATATTTATTTGTGATTTATTGGTGAAAAGGTGGATTAATCAGTTCTACTGATTTTATTATGTTTTTTCTTCATTGGAAACAAGCAGCCGTGCTCCTATGTAAGCCAGTATTTCCTCTGATATTTTTGACATCACAGAATGCAAATATAAGTAATAAACAACGATTATTCAGTGAACATGGCATTATGAACAGCAATAGCTCTGCTGGCATATTTTCCATGATGCGCTAGCATAACGTTGTTTATTTCTTAAATATCACTGAATGACAAGCGAACTCTCTTACGTCGTAATAATGTATAGGTTTATTATTATTTCCGCCGAAATATGGCTGAAATATTGCCGACTCGGCGTTAAACAATCAATCAATCAATTTCAGCCTCATGATCAAAGATTTCAAAAACAGGCAGTAAATGGGTATGCATGTATCCAGATAATTTGGAAACCAACACAGGATTTATGTTTTAGATATTTTTTAGTACCATTTGATATTGCCATCTACATGAAGTTGAGTACGGTCACATATTAAAAGGGGTTACATCTACTACATGATTGTCGCCCTCGTGGCGCAGTGCTCTAGAGTCGCGGAGTAAAGAGTTGATCCTTACGTCGCGTGTTCGAATCCAATGCGGGACGTGGAGACCGATCCTTCGGATGAGACTGTATAAACCGAGGTCCTATGACATAGTAGGTAATGACACGATAAAGGTCCCTGACTGCTCAATGGCCCTAAATGTCGAGTATAGGTATAAATTTGAAGCCCTCCTCTGGCAAATGGTGGTGTCTACATACGAGAGAAAAATTCTCGAGAGGGACGTTAAACAATAAATAAACATTCTCGAGAGGGACGTTAAACAATAAATAAACAAACTACTTAATTAATTTTATGTCTACTAACTCATTTAATTCTTCTTTGAATTTACTGAATATGAAATTTTTAGTAAAATACTTTAATTTTACATATACTTCTTAAACTCTAGCAACAAAATAGCTTGGGAATTCTTTATAGGTACTTGGTTGTTGAATCTGAAACTTTTTACTTAAAGAAATATCTTTGAAATACTGTACTGCAGGCCCGTTTAATGCTGGGGGGGGGGGGGGCACCTCCACATTTTTCTGAGCATAGTCTTTTACTGTTGTTATGATATGTAATTTTTCATTTTAGATGCTGATTGATCCCCACTTTTTGTTGATGTAACGTCGGACACTGGAAATTTCCAGCATTTGAAAAAATATACCATAGAAAATGTACCAGAGAAAGGTCCAACCTCCATCCACCCATCCCACCCTATCTTCCGAAATAGGATTATATGAGTTTGAAGATTTCAGGGGGGTTCTTGTCGGATTTTTTTTGGGGGGGGGGGCGGAGGGGAGGTTTGTAGGTTTGTCCCCCGCGCTTTTAAAACCGTTACCTCTACTGAAGACTCTTACTGGAACAGATATGTGGCTTATAAGGTAAATAATTTCGTAATAAAACATACTGATTTATATCAAAGTACGTGGCATTTAGATTTGTAATTTTGTAAAGTTTACAACTCTTGATTCCTTTTTGTTGAGTTTTTCACCGCAATAATTTTATTACATTTGTAGCATATACTCTGTTCTACTACGAATATGCTGAAATTTTTTTAAACTCCGCTGCAGAGAAAAGGTCCGTTCAAACTAAACTAAAATTAATTATTATTCTAACACTAGATTTTACTTTTTTTAACTTTGCGTTACTCTGACTTAATAGGATTCACGCAAATAACATGTTGGCTACATTGTATGTCCGACTTATTTCATGCCATGATTATAACATGTTGGGATCCTTCATTAGCAGTCAGGTGACACAGGATCGGAATTAATTTTTTTTCCTTTATAATGCCTTAAGGTTTTATTGTGATTCACTTTGCGCTTAGCCAGGAAAGTATAAGGAAGGAAAATGGATTTTTCGGCGTTGTACATGTTGATTTGCATTTCCCTCTTTCAAGTCTCACCGAAAGCCTTTACCTGCAGTTAAATTCCCCCAAAAAGAAAACTGACTATACACTACAGCTACATATTGTACGTATTACACTTCTTTTATAGCCAGATAGATTCTCCTGGAGAAATCTTCCCACTTGTTTATACTATAGTGACATTTCCCCTTAGAAAGAATCCGGGGTAAGATTATATGGATGATGGTAAACTGCAATGATTTTACTATTACGCAAATCAAAGCTTCTTGATTTATAAAACAATTGTTTACCTTCCTAATTTGGTTTATTGTTCATTCTTTTGTTTTAATGTTTTTACATAACCATCCAACTAAATACATGTGTGTCGCATGGATAAGGACTATTATACACTTATACAAAAAAGTCGCATATAAGAACGACCAAGTGAATACGTAGAAAGGCATGATATCTTACAGATTCCCGAGACGATAGAGTCAAGATAAATCCCGAACGGAGATGTTGTCATTTATGTCTTCTAATGCTTATAGGCAAGCTCACCGCAGCTAGTTTTTGCTAATTTTGTACAAGTCAAATAAAACACTTTCATAGAGATGAATAATGTCATTTATTAAAATGACGGTATAAACATAAACAATTTAACACACAAGAGGGGGATCAGATTCACAAGTTTTGGTTATCAGTTACGTAAAATATGATAATGTCTGATCCCCCAAAAATAACTAGAAAAAAGTACCTGTAAAACAAGACAATCAAAACATCATAAGAAAAAGTTAGCAAAAAGATGGCACATCAAAACAAAATAGGCCAAAACATCATAAGAAAAAGTAAGCAAAAAGATGGCACATCAAAAACAGAATAGGCCAAGTTAGCAAAAAGATGGCACATTAAAACAAAATAGGCTTAAATATAATTTTACATGACACCTTAATAACCGTATTAAGGGGTAGGAATGCTGGGGTGGAGGTGGGTCTTCAAAATAAACGTGCCTCGTGTAAGCGGTGGTCAGCATGCGGGTATCAAAATACAACTGAATGCCTCGCTGTTTTGACCACGTGACCTTACACCATCATTGGCTAAAAGCTATTGATACATCAGCCAGGGCGTGGATCTAAGAATTTTCACAATTTACAAACATAAAATCCTACTAAAAAGCTCTAAATAAATTACCGCATTAAATACATAAATACAATTATTATTCTAATAATTGTTGTTCTATGTCTTCTAATGCTTATAGGCAAGCTCACCGCAGCTAGTTTTTGCTAATTTTGTACAAGTCAAATAAAACACTTTCATAGAGATGAATAATGTCATTTATTAAAATGACGGTATAAACATAAACAATTTAACACACAAGAGGGGGATCAGATTCACAAGTTTTGTTTATCAGTTACGTAAAATATGATAATGTCTGATCCCCCAAAAATAACTAGAAAAAAGTACCTGTAAAACAAGACAATCAAAACATCGTAAGAAAAAGTTAGCAAAAAGATGGCACATCAAAACAAAATAGGCCACAAGATGTGACATGCAAGTCACATCCATGTAAGATGTGACATGCAGACCACATCCGTGCCATCCAAGGTGAGCTTGCATACAATATTAAACAAAACATTATTTAGAACTGTTAACAATTCTATATGGAAGCAGTTAATCACTGGCCTATCCTTATATTGAAGTAAAGTAAATGAAATGAAAAATCTACCTATTATTGTTTCATCAACCAAAGTTTAAACCAGAATGTAGTTAATATAAACTGAAAGAAGAACATGTACTAATACAATATCCACAATATCCGAAAAATGGTAATAAATATGGATAAGAAATATGTATGAAAGAAAATTAATTTCTTAGTAAATGTGATGACAAACACCAAGTATTGTTAAATGAGCCAGCAAGCAAACTAAGTCAGGAGAGGGGTATTTATAATAGCTAACAGCAGTTATTCACTGACCTGTCTTTACAAATAAATCATTGGGACCTACAACATTCGTAGTAATAGCTAAATGCTACATTGCGACATGTTACAACGAATTTAATGAATTATGTGCATTAAGGTACTTGTAGGAGTAGAACAAAACAGCAGTTAAACACTGACCTGCATTTGAACTACCTTCTAGAATCTGACTATCCATTGGGAGTAGAACAAAACAGCAGTTAAACACTGACCTGCATTTGAACTACATTCTAGAATCTGATTATCCATTGGGAGTAGAACAAAACAGCAGTTAAACACTGACCTGCATTTGAACTACATTCTAGAATCTGACTATCAATTGGGAGTAGAACAAAACAGCAGTTAAACACTGACCTGCATTTGAACTACATTCTAGAATCTGATTATCCATTGGGAGTAGAACAAAACAGCAGTTAAACACTGACCTGCATTTGAACTACATTCTAGAATCTGACTATCAATTGGGAATAGAACAAAACAGCAGTTAAACTCTGACCTGCATTTGAACTACATGCTATAATTTAATTATTTCTTGAAAGTAGAACAGAACAGCAGTCAAACACTGACCTGCATTTGAACTCCATTCTAGTATGTTAAGGATTATATGAACTTATGAAATTAAAGTGATTTTAAACTAATATATCTATGCAATACATTTGAGCTGCAGTGCCTTAAAATTCCAATACAGATTTCTGAATAATTTATCTGTGCATCATGATTGGCTGTCCCACAGTCTCTATACAAATATGCGCAAGATCCAGGCTTACAAATTACCTTGCTTTGAAAATTATAACTGTTATGCTAGTGACAGGGGGCTATCTATGAGTCGAGGGTATGCACATTACCGAACCTGCTCCTAACAATGGCAATTTGAAGCGCATATCCTAACTAAATATGATATGGGTGTTGTTCATCACTTAAAGCAAATTTGTTGCAATTCTTGTCATGACTAATGGTTGAGGTCTAGTGATTTTAGCAAACTTCAATTTCACAAATTTTACCTAGTGGTGGGTGAAAGTGCTCTTGAGTAGTACACTAGGTCAGTCATAATTCTACTTACTACAACCTTGAATTATGCAGATCTTTTCTCCATTTTACAACCTTAAACTGTAGCTTACAAATTATAATTCAAAAATTTGTATCAGAAATTCAACAAAATATTAAACACCCCCAATAATACTTGCAAAACAACTGTTTCTCTTCTGTAGAACCAAGAAGGTGGTGCACATAAATTTAACACATGCCATGAGATGCCTTTTTAATGGAGAAACCTACCATATGTGTCTATTCCAGAAAGTATGAATAAGGTTTACCAGGTGAAGATAAGATTATTATGATCTTTAGCATTTCATGAATAGGATGTGAAAGACTGCAAATTCCTAGATTATTTTGAACTCTGTGCACAACACTTACAGGAAAGTTGAAAGGATCAAAATGGGGATAAGATAATAACTTTGCAAATTTGAGAGCAGGGAAATTGGCATTAAATTAAAACTGGATAACTTAAGAAGTTCAAAGGCCTATATATCATTATTAAAGGCATTATGAAAAGGTAGTTAATTGATGGGGTATAATAAACCTATACCAAGCCTACTTAAGCCATCAATAAAATATATGAACTTGCAAGATATATAACCCATGTAATATATGTAAGATTCCCTGGTTTACGGACAAATTTGTTTCCCATAGATACTGCTTAACGATAAAGACATACTCTGTAATTTGCTTTATGAAAGGCACAATAGCCATGATTCTGCAATTTCCAAATTGTAACTTCTCAACCTTGATTCATTTTTACCTGACTGGGTAAACCTACGGTAACAGTAGTAGGTTGTGTACCTGTTAAAGGATATTTCCCCTCACATTAGTGTATAAAACTGAAGAAATCAAACCCTGTCATTTTATTTATTTACACTGGGATCTGTGGTAACCTATGAAATCAATTTAACATATATTTACCAGTTATGTTACGGACTCATTTGTGGTTTTATGGAGGGAGGACCATTGGAATCTGCCTATACATGATTTGCTTGCTGACTCACCTGCAAATGTTTTATAAGAAACCGACTTTGATGATCTAGCTGGTATGGATGATTTGTCAACAAAAAGTAGTGGGTATCCTGGTTATTCAGCTGACTTAGGGCCCACCTGTGCCAACACTGCTGCAGCTTAGCTGGCATATATATGGATCTTATACAGTTTGTTGAATAAAAGTTGTTGCTAAGTTAATATGTGTTAAGCAAGTTTTGTAGAAATTATGGCCTTGGGGTCATGCACATTAAATTCATGGCATCAGGCACAGCTTTATTTGGTTCTCCAGGCTATGGAGTGTATTCCTGCTCCCTCTAAACTGGAATTACTGGCATGCAATGAGGTTAATAAGGATGGCTGGACTTTCCTTAGGTTTTTGTTTTCTCACAGGTTGTTCAGAATGTATCTGCAATGTACTTCAAAATTATTTTTTTTATCATTATCATCCAAGTATAAAGTGTCATTAAAAGAGGATGCCACCTTAAAACTGGGAAGCAAAAAAAAAAAATATGTCTACATGAGTAACAATGCAACAGCAAAAGAAAAGGAAACTTCCTACTAGGATGAACTTCTGAGCAGATGTTTCACAACCATACATTTGTAATCTCTGATAAATGTTACATGTATGATAACTTAAATTGACTAAATTGGCAACAATCTGGCAATATGGCCAAAAGGAAAATTGAAGAAATATTGAGAACTTAGCAGTTAACTATTTACTCCATTCCAAAATAAAATGCCACATTTATATCATGAACCCACTACAGGGAACAATACTTTAGTTTGTATGAACAAGTGACACATCATAGATATCTCTTACTTAACAGGTATATAAACTCAAACATGAATAAAACTTTATAACTCTTAGGAAATAGGCATATATATATACTAAGCCAGTAAACAATATAGATTAAATAGACCCTTATGCACCTATATAAATCTTGTCCCAAAACAATGAACAACAATATAGGTAAATCTGACCCTTATGTACATAAAAACTCTAATCCACAAGGAAATGTGCTTCATAAGACCCCAAATGATTGTCGCTATGAACAATAAACAATAGATAACTGTGACTCATTGGTACCTATAAACTCTGTAACAAAACAATAAACAATACGTGTAACTCTGACCCATAGTATCATTAAACTCTGTACCAAAATATTAAACGGTTATGGGTAAATAAAACCATAAGTGCCAGTCAATCAACTCTGTTATTAACAATATGGGTAACTCAGATTCATTGGTACAAAAACTCTATCATTCATAACAATAAACCACATGGATAACACTGACCCATAAGTACATGAGCTCAGTAACACTAGCCAATTCATACAAATAACTGTGCCAAAAGACAAATATGCTACATAAGACGCATTTGATTGTCATTATGAGCAATTAACAACAAACAATAAGGGTAACTCTGACCCAACAATAAACAAATATGCTACGTAAGACGCCAATTGATTGTCATTATGAGCAATTAACAAAAAACAATATGGGTAACTCTGACCTAATAGGTACAAATCTACTGTGTACCAAAACAACAAACAATATGGGTAACTCCGACCCATAAGGTACAATCTACTGTGTACCAACCCAACAAACAATATGGGGAACTCCGACCCAAAAGGTACAATCTACTGTGTACCAACCCAACAAACAATATGGGTAACTCCGACCCAAAAGGTACAATCTACTGTGTACCAACCCAACAAACAATATGGGTAAATCCGACCCATAAGGTACAATCTACTGTGTACCAACCCAACAAACAATATGGGTAACTCCGACCCATAAGGTACAATCTACTGTGTACCAACCCAACAAACAATATGGGTAACTCCGACCAAAAAGGTACAATCTACTGTGTACCAAAACAACAAACAAATATGGGTAACTCCGACCCAACAGGTACGAATCTATTGTGTACCAAACAACAAACAATAGGGGTACCTCTGACCCATAAGGTACAAATCTACTGTGTACCAAAACAACAAACAATATGGGTAACTCCGACCCAACAGGTACAAATCTAATGTGTACCAACAACAAACAATATGGGTAACTCCGACCCAACGGGTACATATCTACCATGCACCAACGCAATAAACATATCAACTTTGTACCAAAACAATAAACAACTTGAATAACACCGACCCAATAAGTACATCTACATATACTTTGTACCAAATAAATAAATTTAAACAATGTAGAAAACTTCAAACAAATGTTACATGTATACAAACTCTGTACCAAACTGTGCAAACAATAATGGGCAATCCAAGCAAAAATACCACAGTATATCTGTACATATGAACCATGCATAAGCTTGAACCAAAACCCTTCAACTCATGAGAACACGATATGCCTTTGGGGGAAGGGAGGGAGGCAAGTGTCTAAATATTGCTGCTTGTTATACATGTTGAATGCAAAACTTGAAGCATGAAAATTATTATAGATAATTCTCCTTATATTCAACAGAACTGAATAACTTTTGCATAATAATGCTATCTTAAAAGCTTACACAATGGCTATATTTACCAGTTAACTTGATTTCAGTGAAGCAGTGCCTTTGTTTGCAATAAATGAAAGTGATAACTTATAGACATAAATACCATTAGGAAACCCAAAAGGGTTCATATGTAATATAATGCACCTATATTTAAGAGTGAACATAATACAGGCCTTAGTCAATTAATTCAATGTGAACAGGACACTGGTGACGGCAAACTTCCTTATGCATGTGGTAAAGCAGCACATGTGTACGCCATCTGGACCTAAAGCGCCCAAGTCGTTGAGGTTCAGGATCACCCGCTGTGGCCCCAGATGTGAAATAGTCATGCTTGTAGCCGAACCTTGCAGGATGCTAAAGGCAAAGCAAGTTAACACAATTTCTTGCCGATCAAACTGTGTTCACTGATCATGCTGGTCGATAAAGAGATACAAATGTCTCCAAAAGTTTCGTTCAATCATTAAAAAATACTCTGAGTGAAATCATTTCCAGATTTCGATCTGGAGGGAAACTTCATTTGGCGACGCAATAAAATAAAGCTCCGTGGAATATTAGCACTTTTCTAATGAATCTCTGTTCATAAGAGCGCCTGGAGTGCACATAAACACAAAAAGAATAAAGTTCATATCGTCAGAAAAATACTGATACACCAGATGCATCATATAGTAGGGCCTGATAACTATGTAAATAACCCGCGGACATGTATGTTCAGAGTTGGTGTAATCATAAAGATAGCCATTTTAAAAGAAAATAATGTAAAAGTGTTTAGCAATGTGTCTTATTGTTTTCAAAATATATCTCTCTTGAATTATTTGTCTACAAACCTTGTGTGTCAAGTTAGAATTATCTGCAGAATTAACCACACGCAATGAATTTCCGAAATTAAACACATAATAACACATAATTGAGAAATAAATCGTTTATTAAATACATGTATGCAGTTTAAAGATGAGGATTCATGAAATGGGGACCTTTATACGTCCTTAATAATATGTTTTGGATTTAAATTAAATCAAATTAAGATAAGAATAAATGATTTAATTGAATGATCCGGTATGATTTAAAAAATAATTTTCCGTAAATCATTGTGACAGCAAAATGAATATAGAACGACAATGTTTTGTGTATGAGCACTACTAGCTGCTTCCTCGGCTGCATAATTAGGTTACATAATTGTAAACAAACACAAAACCCGGGTATATGTGAAACGCAGTTAAATGCAGTTAAAGACTGATTTATTTTTTGCTTCTTTTTTTTTTTTTAAATTTAATATAGTGTATGTTTCAATATTAAATGACGAAAAGATGTTTTGTTTACGAACGCAGGTCGCTGGTTCACACGCAATGGATCTCTTGTAATTTCGGCCACAATAATTTAATAAGTATATCACCAACATGACCAACATAGATAAGATGAAATAATTTGAAAGATCCGATATGATTAAAAAAAACAATTATCCGTACATAGTTGAGTTTGCAAAATAGATTTAGAACGGCAATGCCTGTTTAGTGTATGGCCACTGATCACTGGATCTAGGTCACGCGTGATCGGGGGATGGCCGGTTACGTAAGTATAAACAAAAATAAACCCCGAGACGTATTGAAAATGTGTGACTCAATAATTTGGAATGAAACCACAGAACACGTAAAAACTTATTTTAAAGTAATATTAGTATTTACTTTGGATAGGTTTATCATTTATTGCAAGTTTATTTCAGTTATGCGCATAAAGATTTCACCTTCACTTGTCTAATGAAACTAGTTACCTGTATATGGGTCAAGCTTCTAGCTCATTTATTAAAAAAGACTCGAACAAAATAACAAGTTCATGAGATCAGTAATATGTTAAAGAACAACTTTTTAGCAACAGCTATATCGAAATATTTACCGTTTTTGAGTTATAAAACGAAAACTTTCAAGGACCCTAGATCCCTAATTTAAGGGACCAGCCCCTTTTTGGTGGTGCCAAATGAAAGACCTTAAAATTGTGCACAACTTTTATTCAACATGTCTTAACAAAATATTTTTAGTTTAAAAGATACATAGGAAAATATGTGTAAATTTTCGCGCTTTTAGGCGTTCTAATTTTTGACCCCTATCCAGCGCCATTTTGAACGCAGAAATCAGAAAACAAAAATAGATGTGCACAACTTCAATGCTTCTATTATTTAAATTCGGTAGAATTTCTACTCCAGCTTTTGTAGTCTCGAAGCCTTTATCTGGAAATGAAGCCTCCTAAATTTTCATTTAAAGAGAGATAACCCAAAAGCGGAAGTGGATTTTTGACATGTTTGACAGCATTCTGATAGAGTTTTGTAACGTCTATAAACCCTGCAAATTTGAGCAAAATCCGTTGAGAAATGATCGAGATATGAGGCCACAAAGATGGCGTCTAGAAAGGAGAAGAAAACTAGAGCAGAGCTCGTTGCAAAGCAACGAGTAGGTCTTCCGTTGGAGCTGCGAACAGGAAGAAGTGACCTTGAGTCAAGGTCATGCCACATCCTAGGGTTATAAGCAATCTTGTAAGGGTTATCAACTTGCAATGTCTCACCAGTAGAAAGACAGTTAAGGAATGTTATTTCTCCGTTGATGACCTTGAGCTCGTTCAAATGACCTTGCATCAAACCATGACACACTCTGGTTATAAGAAAACCCCATCTATGTGTAACCGACTCGACAAGTTAACACATGTTCTTTCAGACCATTCATCCAGTCAAAACATTCTTTCCTTAGTGACCCTAAATTTAATCAACATGGCCGTAGGAACCGAGGGGGGCGTGCCCCCAATAATTTTGCCGATATATAGATTACAATAGTAGACATAGATACTATAGCTTGTGCCACCTCAATAAAAACGTCTGATAACCTTCTTTTTTTTTTTTGCTTGTCAAGGAATTTTTGGTAGTTGGTGACCTTTTTTTTTTTTTTTTTTTTTTTTGCTTGTCAGGAAATTTATGGTAGTAGTGCCCCCTCAACTGTCAACTGAAAATGTATGGCTGTGCCCCCTCCCCCCCCCCCCCAAAAAAAAAAACTGAATTTGCTTCTTATGGGCCTGATCAAGGCAATGATACACTCTGTATGATATCAGCGATACCCTTTTGTGTGTTTCGGACTTGACAAGTTCACAGTTTGCATTGATTGCATGATAGTGAGGGAGACATGAAGATTTCTTCGCCCATAAAAAATCATATTCGGCGAGGGCAACATGAAGATTTCTTCGCCCATGAAAAATCATACTCCCCGAAGGCAACGCCAGAGGGAAATATGATTTTTCATTTGCGAAGAAATCTTTATGTCTCTATTATGCAATAAATTGATTATAATACCGAATTAAACAAAATGCAGGAATTACAAAGGAGATCCAATGAATAAAGCAAACATGCATTTGTTGAGAACGATATGAAAGAGATGTAAGTTACAGGTACACCAATAGTCTCGTTTCATTAAAAAAAAATCCTACGTGACAAGTTTGTGTGATCACACCAGTAACATTCAAACACCATTACATTTTTACACATTTAAATCGACACAATCAATCAACGATAATATGTTGACGGTGCGACCGTTGGGCGAGTGCATTGTTCACTTAATTTTAAGATCCGCCTCTTCAAACAGCACGAGACATTTGGAACGTCTAGACTGTGACGTCTCATGAGGTATGTTAGCTGTACTTCCATAAACGAATTTTGAAAAGTGCAAACCTTTTAACAAAGAACGTTTAATCTACTATCTGTATGCAATTCCATTAATTAAGGTGATTTTTTGGGGTGAATTTTTAGTTGTTGTTACCGCGCGAACGAAGTTAGCAGCGTCGCTATAAACAATCTAACTCCTCACTCGTTTAATTGTGACGTCACAATCGTGAAACACGACGTTTTGTTGCAGGGCAAACATGATGGACACGTGACTTTCTCGGCCAATCAAATTCTATTTTACTAGTGATTTTTCACTTGTAAGCTAGTTTTCACAGAGGTATAATAAACGTTTTTTAGACCATACATCGAAATAAATTATCATAATTTCTATAGTCGTAATTTATTAGGTTCAACTCACTGCTTTAAAGGATCATTGTAAATGTTTTATGCCCGATTTGGATACTGAACAACGTGTGATTTTTGAAACATTGATGCCCCCATATGGCATCTTATGGCAAAAGTTAAAGTTTCTCAAATGCAAGTCAAACTCCATGGTCAAGATCAAAAGATAAAAAAATGTTATTACCCAAATAAAGGTCTTGAACAAAGAATATACTGTGAAATATATACTAGTATAGCAGCAACAGTTTAAAAGTTATTGCCAAGGTTAATTTCTTTAAAAGGTCAAACTCCAAGGTCAAGGGATCATAATTGTTTGTACTTGAGGGAAGGTCTTAATTGTTACAAGGAATACACATATGGTTTTAAAAAAGCCTTAGCACCAACTGTTCAAAAGTTAAAACCAAGGTTAAAGTTTTTCAAAAGTAGGACATACTCAAAGGTCAAGGTAAAATGGTCAAAATTAAAGGTATACAATGACAGGCCTTGTCACAAGAAAATTACCTATGTAATATAAAAGCCCTAGTACTAGTCATTCAAAAGTTATTGTCAAGGCTAAAGTTGTTTAAAAGTTGGTCAAACTCCAAGATCAAGGTGAAATGGTCAAACATATTTATACCCAAGGAGGAGACTTATCACAAGGGATACAGATGTGAAGTATAAAAGCCATAGCACCAACTGTTCAAAAGTTTTGGCCAAGGTTATAGTTTGGTAAAATTTTGCGAAAGAGGATCAACCTCCAAGTTCAAGGTCAAGAGGTCAAATATGTTGGTACCTGAAGGAAGTCCTTGTTACTAGGAATACACATAAGAAATATGAAAGCAGTAGTTCCAACCAATCAAATTTTATGGGCATAGTTTTTTGCGGACAAAGAGGCTAACACAGTCTAACAGACAAATAGACAGGTGGACAGGACAAAAACTGTTTGCCCCCCGGATCTTCGATTACAGTAGCATAAAAAAAATGTCGGCGTCTTTGGGTTTTCGTATTGGCCTTAAATCTGAAAATCCAAAGGATTACAAGGTGCATTACGATACGCTTTCACATCATGTTCTATAACCCAGAGCATATTGTCTGCAAAGATAAATATTTAATTCAGTATCTAATTAGCTATGCATAATTATCTATGTTGTTTTAAAAAGAAAATATAAAAGAAATATTTGTTTTATATTTTTCGATGTAGAGATATGCAGAAAATGTTTTCCTATTTTAAGTCCTATCGCAATACATATTTAAAAGAAAGTGTGTGTTGGAGGGGGGGGGGGTCATTACAAAAGACAAAAAGCAAAAGAGTATTTTCAGAAGGTCTGCCCCCCCCCCCCCCCGATACAATCCGTACAACGGACCTGTGAAAAAAATACTGATCCTACATTCAGAGTCCCAGGGCACCAGGAAAGAGTGGCAAAAAGAGAATATCGGTTTATTTCAGTCTATAAGTCGAATCAAAATATCTTTTCCTCAAGAGTCTTCTTTCTTTGAGTTCATCCCAGTGATCGTGTGATTTATTTCATTTAGTTTACGTTCTGTACTGGACTTGGAAAATGAGGACATCTTTAGGTTCCTGAGCTGGTCTTGAAGCCCGCAGAACAGATTTTCTGCTTTATGATAAATTCAAGTGATATGTAATCCGTTATTAATTTTGTGTTGCTTTTTTAAATGTTAATTTCATCAAGAAATATGAAAAATTAATGTTTTAACTATACACAGTGAGGCATTTTTTGTGTGGAACGATTATCAAATGGGGTTTTCACGATTTTTTCATATGGTACACATGATGAGTAAGTGCAATAAATATAATTTGTGGAAAAAATGTCCAACAAGCCCCGGGGTTGAATATCGGGGGAGGGGGAGGGTCTGTCCACAAGTACCTTTTGTCAAGCCCGTAGAAAGCAATTTCAGTTTTTTTGGAGGGAGGGGGGCAAATAGAAATTTCCACAGGTACTTGTACTCGATTTTTTCCTATGGTGCACATGATGAATAAGTGAAATAAATATAATTTGTGGAAAAAAATGTCCAACAAACATCGGGGTTGAATTTGGGGGGGGGGATCCTGTCCACAAGTACCTGTGGAAATTTCTTGATACGTAAACAGAATTTAAAAGCATGTATAAGACATCAATTGAAGGGGAGAGGGCACGGCCGTAATTAAAAGTTATATAGAGACTAGGAAGGAATGAACTGTCATTAAATTTTGGTTAAGAACTATTACCTAAACTCTTCACTTTCACATTTTCAATTACAGATTCTTGTTTTTAAAAAGCTACACATGTACATTGATATGTATCTATTAGATGCATAAATTATGTTATTAATCATTTTATCTTAAAGGAAAAGTAAAAATCTCAATCAAACTTGTTCCGCATATTATGCTCTCTGATTCATTACTCAGCAGATGCTTCATATACATAGACTGCAGACTGCAGGTGTGATAAATTCACAGCATGCAGCTCCAGCCTTAATTCCAACTTTGTTCCAAAATATTATTATTCAACGCGAAAAATTAGAATTAGCCGATAGAATATTTTGAATCACTTCGGAAATGCTGCCGTAACACCAGACTGAGTTCACAATATCGAGTGATTTTGATTGACAGGTGTAGCGCCGTTGTGCATGGATTTCGTGTAACTGCAGATTGTGGTTGAAAATAATAAACAAACAGATCTAAAGAAAAGATATTGTATACTGTACATATATTTGTTAAGAACCAGTTCATTCATGAAACGAATTTAGTCGTATTATGTGGGCCCATGTTAGATCATTTAGGGTATTCCGAATCACCCCGCATATCGCGACTCTCGGTAATTTACCTTACCGCTGTACATCGCAAGACACATGCACAGGTGTGACAACCAAACAGTCATTATTAGTAAGGTCTATACTTATTGCATACAACAAATAAAGAGGTAAACATAATGCGTTAACTAAAAGAATTAATTATTTTAATTCATTAACTTCCTACCCTTTTCGAAGAAAATGCCCGTGTAGAAACGTTGCATGGTATTTCTCATCGATGTCGTGGCGTTGTTGGTGGATGAAACATGGCATATAAGGTATCGATAGAACGGCAATTTTATAAGCCTTTGTGAGTATTATTTGTTTTTTTTATAACACCTCAAAAATATACTAGTTATGGCCGCATTTGTAGCCCCCTATAGTTTCGAACCACGTGTGTACATGCCCCTAGCCAAATAAATTGCACACGCTACATGTATACTTGTTATATGTCAGATTATTATTTTTTTTATAACATTGTTTTTCTTAAATGCAAGGGGTATGAAAGTAATGATTTGACAAAGCAAGAGCTATAATAAGACTATCCCGGGTCCCGGTATACACTTGATCAGTGTTGATCAATGTTGATATGTACGAGTACACGTATGCAGTGATATACGTCATTCTTGATAATCATGAAATCTAAACATGAGTTGGTTTAATTCCTTTTCACAATTTTTTTTATCATCATTATATCATTATTTGGTAGCCTACTCGTAGAATTATGACAGTTCAATGTTAATTATTTGCATTAAAAAAATCACATAGGTAAAAAAAAAAAATTACATAATTATCATGATTATATTTACAGGACAACAATTTACAATCAGGTAATTTCAGAAAGTAAATATTCTGTTGGTATTTGCTTTTCTGCATGATCCGCCTCTGAGAACGCTGTTTTATAGTGTTGTCTACAGAAGGGGGGGGGGGGCTTTAATAACTTAATAAAAAAAAACAACAACATTCAACAAGAAAATAATTCTTTTTATTTTTTGATACTTTTGGTAAACAATACCAACTAATTCATTAATTATAATGTTGTTATCTGACTGTTTTAGCCATTTACCTGGTGATTCGAAATACCCGGAAGTGACCTGCAATACACTAAAAAGGTGATGTAAATATAACCCCTGTCAAGGCCGCTGTATCGTAGATAGACTCGCCGTGTAATGTAGATTTGATTTTTCATTGAATTGGCTTTCCTTTAATACCAACCAACCATTTATAAACTTGTTAATAAAATCGTTTACCGTCAAAATGTAAAAAGTGATTCGGAATACTCTAAATGTACTCGTTATAAAAACAACTCATTATCAACTCAGTGGACCGATAATTTACTTCAAAATAAGCTATAGATCAATAAAATTGATTTCAGATTAACCAATATTTTGTTGCAAAGATAATGTAAAACAGAGACCGGGGATTTTGTATTTCTCTGTATTTTAAACACTTGCATGCATGTATGTATGTATGTATGTATCCGTAAAACTTTTCGATTTTCCCGAGAATTCATCCCCACAATGTCAATTAAGGTTCCGAAATCACATGTGAGGATGCCGAGAATTGAAAAAGTCACCTCCACTTACAATTATCATGCATGTGTACATGCAGTTTAAAACACGAGACAGAAAAATAAATTGTTGCAAACTTAATGGTTAAGTCGGCAATTAAAATGCGTAAAACTTGAAATGAATAAATGCACGGGCGGTAAGGATTGATAAAAATAAGAGTGAGATAGAGTAAAATAAAATAATATGTAAAATTCGAAATGATTTCAAACCCAATTTTCCATTAATCGCTATGAGTACACAATGTATTTTAATACCGATATGACCCCGGCTCTCTGCGGCCACGTGTGCACGAAGACTGGGTTACAAAGCGACAGAGCAGAATGTAAACTGTGCTGTAAGAAGGCGTGAATTATTGTATGTTTAAAAGTATTATTTGATGTATATACATGTAGTTTAATATTTAATGAAAAATTAAATGAAGAAACAATTAAGAGACTGATAGTAAAAATTATACTTTACACAAGTATTAATACTTAATACTTCCATCACTAATTGCAATTATTTGCCTTAGCACCTTTTCAATTACAATTGAAATAGAATACAATTACACGGGACAGAGAAATAAATTGTTTGTTTGTTTTTTTAAATCGTATTTCTGTGTCGACAGTGAACAGGCCGGTAAAAGCGATTAAAATTCGAAATGATTTTATGCACTAGTGTTTGAAATTAAGACTAAATCAAAGATGCAATTACACGGGACAGAGAAATAAATTGTTTTTTTTTTTAATCGTATTACTGTGTCGACAGTGAACAGGCCGGTAAAAGCGATTAAAATTCGAAATGATTTTATGCACTAGTGTTTGAAATTAAGATTAAATCAAAGATGAGATTAAGTTATCTTAAAGATTCAATATAAATTTAAAAAACACAATGTTTCATTAGTTGTTGTTTCTACACGATGGATTTAAAACGTGATCACAGTCTTCACAGATATTTGTTTTGTTTACATGGTTTATGACCGCAGGTGGCTGGTCGATGGTGACCTCGGCAACGTGGGATCGCGGGTTGTGTTACATAACTAAAAACATTTAGGTGAACATGGAGAAATGCGTACTGTTAATGATCATTAATTATTCGATGCTTAAAGTTTAATATTACTTATATAGTTATATAGATACATTTAATTCCTTCCTTTATTTGAAGACGTGTTCCCTTTAAATCTAAATTAAAAAAGAAAAGAAAGTTGTAAAGAATAATTTATGAGTGAACCACAGAACACGTTTAAAACCTTATTTAGGAGAAAATTAGCATTAAATACAGTAGGGTATATAATTTATTGCAAGTTTGTTAAAGTTATACACATGAAGAGTTCCGATTTACTTGCCGAATGAAAACGCTTACCTGTTTACGGGACCTGCTTTTTACCTACATATTACGACATATTACGCAATACTCGAACAAAACAACATTTGTATGAGATCAATAAGGTGTTAAAGAACAACTTTAATTCCGAAAGCCATATCGAAATATTTACCGTTTTTGAGTTATAAAGCGAAAACTTTCAAGGGCTCTAGATCCCTAATTTTAGGGGCCAGCCCCTTTTAAATGATATCAAATGAAAGCTCTTGCTATTATGCACAACTTTTATTCTACATGTTTTAACAAAATATTTTTGGTTTTAAAGATATAAAGGAAAATATGTCAAAATTTTTACTCTTTTCCGCGTTCTAACTTTTGACCCCTCTCTAGCGCCATTTTTAATGCAAAAATCAAAAAACAAAAACCGATGTGCACAACTTCAATGCTTCTTCTTTTCAATTTCAAAGGGTTTTGTGCTCCAATTATTACAGTCTCAGAGCCTTTGTCTGGAAACCAGAGGCATAAAAATTTCAATCAAAGGGGAATAACTCGTGAACAGAAGGTAATTTCCGAATTGTATTACAGTATTCTGAGAGTGTTTTGCAAAGTCTAAAAGCTCTGAAAATTTGAACAAAATCCGTTCAGAAATGAGGAAGATATGAAGCTTCAAAGTTGGCGTCTAGGAAAAAAAAAAGAATAATAAGAATAATCTTAACCATCAGAATCAGTAGAAGGTCTTCCGTTGGAAACGGAAGACCTTAAAAAAAAGAATAATAATCTTAACCATCAGAATCAGTAGAAGGCTTCCGTTGTAACGAAAGACCTTAATAAAATCTACACAGCACAAACTGCTCTTCACAACACGTTGTTGTTTCCTATTCTTTTGAAAGAAATCCAAAGCACGTCTAGCTTAGTTAAACAATCATAGAAGTTGTAACATCTTCAAAATAAACGTGCCTCGTGCAAGCGGTGGTCAGCATGCGGGTATCAAAATACAACTGAATGCCTCGCTGTTTTGACCACGTGACCTTACACCATCATTGGCTAAAAGCTATTGATACATCAGCCAGGGCGTGGATCTAAGAATTTTCACAATTTACAAACATAAAATCCTACTAAAAAGCTCTAAATAAATTACCGCATTAAATACATAAATACAATTATTCTAACTAGAGCCGAGCTCGTTGCAAAGCAACGAGTAGGTCTTCCGTTGGAGCAGTGACCTTGAGTCAAGGTCATGTCATATCATAAGGTTATAAGCAATCTTGTAAGAGGTATCAACTAACAATGTTTCACTCTGTAGTAAAAAGGCGATAAAGAAATGTATGTGACCTTGAACTTGTCCAAATGACCTTGCGAAAGCCATGACACACTCTGGTTATGAGCAAACCCCATCTGTGTATTACTGACTTCTCAAATTCACACATGTTCATACAGTCTATACATCCAGTCAAAATATCTTATCCTTAGTGACCTTGAACTTGAGTTTAGGCCATGTCACACTCTGCATGATACCAACGTTTCACTAGAAAAAGACGGTAACGAATTTATAGTTTCTCATTCAAACTCATCCAAATGACCTTTCATAAAGACCATAATACACACTGGTTAAGAAAAATCCCAATCTGTGAGTTATTGAGTGGGTAAGGTCAGCCATGTTCTTTCAGACCATAGATCGAGTCAAATAATTTATCAGGTTCCACACAATGATTTAAGGATTCATTGTGAATGTTTTTGTCCAGTTTGGATATTGAACAAGACGTGTTTGTGAAACAGATGCCCCGGTATTGCAGCTTATGGCAAAGGTTTAAGTTTCTCAAATCCGTATCCAACTCCAAGGTCAAAGTCAAGAGATAAAAAATTATGTTACCCAAAGGAAGATCTCGTCTCAGTGAATATAACTGTGAAATATGAAAACGCTAAGACTAACTATTGAAAAGTATGGCAAAGATTAATTTTTTTTCATACTCAAGTCAAATGTTAAGGTCAAGGATAGATTAACAGTGTCCAAAGGAATGCCTTGTCACAAGAAATAGACATTGAAATATATAAGCCCTAGCATTAATTATTCAAAAGTTATGGCAAAGGTCAACGTTTTTTTTTTCAAAAGTAGGTCATATCCCAAGGTCAAGGACAAAAGTCAAAACTGTCGGTACTCAAGGGAGGGTCTTGTCACAAGAAACACACATAAAATATGAAAACCCTAACACCAACCGTTGAAAAGTTATGAATGAGATTAAAATGTTTCAAAGGTAGGTCAAACTCTAAGGTCAAAGGTAAAAAGTCAAAACGTTTAATTTTTTTTAAAGTACGTCAAACTCCAAGGTCAAGGTCAAATAGTAAAAATTGTTGATATCCAATGAACGCCGTTGTCACAAGGAATACACCTGTGAATGTGAAAACACTAGTCCCAACCGTTCAAAAGGTATTGCCAAGCTTAGATTTTATAAAAAGTGGGTCAAACTCCAAGGTGAAGGTCACAAGGTCGAAAATATTTATTCCAAAGGAAAGGTCTTGTCACAAAGAATTTCGGATGTGAAGTATGAAAGCCCTAACGCCAACTGTTCCAAAGGCTAAATTTTGCATAGTTGGTCAAACTAAAAGGCTGTAGAAAGGATAAGAGAGACTCCGAGATATTCAATCAAGTAAACTTATGATATTGCAGATCAAATAAAGCATGAGCTATAAGAGCAGGCACGTAACATCAGCCCCCCCCCCCTTTTTCAGACCTAACTTTTTACTTTAGTAATGTTCATTGAAAGTCCTGTTGGCCCCCACTTTTTGTTGCAGTATAGTCCCGTTGCCCCCACCCCCTTCCGCCGGGAAATAGGATTCTGGGCAATTTTCCTTTTTTGGTTTTGGTTGTGAAGTCTTTTCAGGTAAGTTAATTTTTTTTCTCTGGCTCCCCCCCCCCTTTCAAAAACGACGCTACGTCCCTGAAAAGTAACATGTAGAGATGTCTGTCCTGGCATATATAGAGAGATTGTCTATCAAATGGCATGTTCAACGCAATAGCAGCAATAAGAAACTCGCCGACAGTTTTTTTTTTTTAATTCCAAATTGCTTTTTAATTTCTACAGATATTTATAATCCTTTCAATGTATGTTCGTGGATTATAGATGGAATAATTTTAGTTACATGTCAAGTTTAATTTTATGGTGTTTGTGCTTTGTAGGAAGGATTTGCTAAATACTTATAATTTTCTATGATTGTACTGCAAAGTAGATACATGTTTTAAAGCAGAGCTGCCGCTCAAGAATTATTTCTGTCGTGTAGATCTAGAGGTCTTTGTGTATATATCATAGGTAAAAGTACCAGTACCGAAGATCACATCCCTTCAAAGCTATATTATTCTTGTTTATTACGCCCCTTGCAGTAGCGGATCCAGGAATTTCATAATGGGGGGGGGAGCAGAAGGCAGGGGAGGGGTCGGGGGCTGCATTGAAGCCCCCAGTGGGTCTATGACAAAGCCCTGGTTGGGATCCAGGGGCGAAGCCCCCAGAAGTTGACAAATTCTTACAAATAAGAGATGTTTTTTCCTTGATTTTAGGATAATGGACATATAAGTTCTACATACAAAAAATTCAAACGGAAGGGGGGGGGGGACGTGCACCCAGCGCGCCGGCCCTTGATCCGCCTTTGCTTTTTTTATTTTATACAATGTAGTTATGCACCCCACCAACCCTGCTTGTGTTCAAGATGCTTCAGTCGTTTGTTTGCATTATAACTTAACAAGAAGTCCGTGATTTTTTGTGTGAAGTTTAGTTTTTAAAAATCTGAAAATGACAGGCTAAAAGGATATGTATTATTGATGAAAATAATGAAATTGGTAATCAAAGTTCAAAATACATGTGCGGTGGCGATATTCAAAATTTACAGGAAGTCGTTTGGCTTTTTAATACACTTAAAGATGTGGTCAACAGGAAAGATTTTGAATGGTTTGATAAATACACACCATGCATCACAGAGTTGACCAATATGAATGCATTATGATCAGGTCACGTGGTAAGTACCTCTATCACAATAATTGACACGTGGAGCACCTGAATGGATTTCTTATAATTAATTTAAAAATTTATTTAAAAAAAAAATGAAGATATTAGTTAATAAAACTGTAATGGTTTGGGTCGTGGATATCGGCCTGGGTAGCTCAGTCGGTACAGCACCTGACTAGTGATGCAGGGGTCCCGAAGAAAATTAAAGAATATTTGTTAAAGGTACATGTATAGTCAATCAGATTAGAAATACAGCGACTATCAGAATTTCGGGCGGTAAAAAAGATCTGACTTTGATTAGATTTTAGGTGTAGGCGAATGGTGTGTACTGAAGGGGTTAGTTAATTCATTCAAGATTTATTACATTGTTCGTTTGGACGAAGGCTTCATAAAAATGTACACACTGCCTGTACAGGTACACATCAATGAATGTTCGGATTAATTCAAAAATCGGCGGACATTAATTTATTTTAGTTATCTAAAGGCAGTGTTATTTCCAGAGACATTTATATTTTCTGTTTTTTATGTCTCGGATTTTTCTTTTTTGTGATTTACCGGTTTACAAAGGCCTGTGTTTTAACAGCTGTTCATAAACGCTGTCAATTAATATATGATCAGAGAAAACGAGACATCTCCCGGTAATTCATTTCTTATGGAAAATATATGGATTGACATCTTAGTATTTACCTGTGTAATTACGATGTTACAAACCGTGACGATGACTGGCCAGGAGGACTACCCGTTATAAAAACAACTCATGATCAACTCAGCGGACCTATAATTCACTTTAATATATGCTGTAAAGCAATAAAGTCATTTCAGTTTAACCGATATTTTATTGCAAAGATAATGGGGAAAAAAAGACTTGGGATTTAGAATTTTTCTGTATTTCAAACGCTCGATATGCATATATTTGGGGCGCTCTTGCATATGCACTTATACAACGTGCATGTTCTGCACTTGCATGCTTGTACATTGTATGTGTCCGTTAAACCTTAAGAGAGCTGATAAATGTGTTCTGATTTTCAGAAAAAATAATGGGAACCTATAAATAATTACATGTTCATCATTTTGTTCGCATACAATAACAAGTTTAGTAGAAAAAAATAATTTGTTCAGGGTTAGGTGTCTAATAAATTTGTTAGGGCTGGGACGATATATCGAGATATCGATAATATCGATTCAATGTGAGGATGATACGCATATCGATACGTATAAAGAAATATCGAAATATCGCCTAAAAAATTCTGACATATGTTTTTCTTTGTTTACTTAAGATTTTGGGTTTAATATATAAAATAAATATGCTTAATATAAATATAAATATGAAATTCATAATAATTAACACCACTTGTGTAAAATGATTAAGTTTTACAAAAGATATACAACTTCTTTGCATAAATTATTCTTATTTGTGAAGAAATGTTTTGTTCATTTCAATATAAAAAAAGAATTTATAATCAATTAAACATATCGTGATACATATCGTATCGTGGCTCAAATATCGGGATACGTATCGATATAGAAAAAGTTGTATCGTCCCAGCCCTAAAATTTGTTATATTCAAATACAGTTACGCATGTATGTCTCATTCTACATATTTTGGAGGCGCGTGTGAATGTGGGATTTTGTATTTCCATGTATACTTATAAAACGCTCGATATGCGTATATTTGGGGCGCTCTTGCAAATGTATATATACAGTTGCACATTTTAAGGGCGTCGACAAAAGAACGTATATTGGATTACATACATGTACATTTAAGTTTCAAAAGTTCCATTACTAGTAGGAATTAATTAAGGTAACATATTTTGAATTTTATTTTAAATAAAACAGACAATTACCTCTATATAGAGAAATAAATTGTTTATAAAAATAACTATGCAACTTTCCTGTAATTCAGCGAATAAAATATTAAATAAAATGCACTAGCGATTTAATCAAAGATATTATGAAATAATCTGAAAGATTCAACATATTTTTCCGCTCATGACTTAGTTTACAAAATGAATTTGGAATGGCCATTCTATGATTTGTTTTGTGTATGTCTAGGTCTCTGGATCACACGCCGATTGATCCCCGGTGACCTCCTTTGCCACGCGCTATCGAGGGAGGTGTTACATAATTGTAAACACACAAGTTGAATGTAAAAGGCATGCACTTAATGGCTGTGAATAGTCTATGCTTCAAAGTTATGTTTTATTTTCTCACTATATTGCTTGTTTTTATACGATAAGAAGAAAAGGTTATCTTTTTTCCCTTTTTTTAGTAGACTGGTTTATTCGACTTTGAAAAAAATGAAATAAAAGGAAAAGTTGTCAAAAAATAACTTGGAAATAAAGCACAAAACACTTCAAAAACCTTATTCTATAGAATATTAGCATCTAATGTAGCCGGATTTATTATTTATAGTAAGTTTATTTTAGTTACACGCATGAAGAGCTCTCGTTTACTTGCTGAATGAAAACAGTAACCTGTATATGGGTCAAGCTTCTGGCGCATTTAAAACACAAGACTCGAACAAAATAACAATTTCATGAGATCAATAAGATGTTAAAGAACAACTTTTTTACCGACAGCCATTTCGAAATATTTACCGTTTTTGAGTTATAAAGCAAAAACTTTAAAGGGCTCCAGATCCCTAATTTTAGGGGCCAGCCCCTTTTTAGTGATGTCAAATGAAAGGCCTTAAAATTGTGCACAACTTTTATTCTACATGTCTTATCAAAATATTTTTAGTTTTAAAGATACAAAGGAAAATATGTGTAAATTTTCGCTATTTTAGGCGTTCTAATATTTGACCCCTATATAGCGCCATTTTGAATACAGAAATCGAAAAACAAAAACCGATGTGCACAACTTCAATCCTTCTATTATTTAAATTCGGTAGAATTTCTGCTCCAGCTTTTGTAGTCTCGGAGCCTTTGTCTGGAAATGAAGACAAGTAATTTTTCATTTAAAGGGAAATAACTCAAAAGCGGAAGTGACTTTTTGAATTGTTTGACAGCATTCCGATAGAGTTTTGTAACGTCTATAAACCCTGCAAATTTGAGCAAAATCCGTTGAGAAATGAGCGAGATATGAGGTCTCAAAGTTGGCGTCTAGGAAAAAGAAGAAAAAACTAGAGCCGAGCTCGTTGCAAAGCAACGAGTAGGTCTTCCGTTGGAGCTGCAGGCAGGAAGAAGTGACCTTGAGTCAAGGTCATGCCATATCATAAGGTTATAAGCAATCTTATAAGAGGTATCAACTAACAATGTTTCACTCTGTATAAAGACGATAAAGGAATATATGTGACCTTGAACTTGTCCAAATGACCTTGCGAAAGCCATGACACACTCTGGTTATGAGCAAACCCCATCTGTGTATTACTAACTTCTCAAATTCACTCATGTTCATACAGTCCATACATCCAGTCAAAATATCTTATCCTTAGTGACCTTGAACTTGAGTTTAGGCCATGTCACACTCTGCATGATACCAACAATGTTTCACTAGAAAAAGACGGTAACGAATTTAAAGCTTCTCATCTAAACTCATCCAAATGACCTTTCATCAAGACCATAACACACTCTGGTTAAGAAAAATCCCAATCTGTGACTTATTGACTGGATAAGGTTAGCCATGTTCTTTCAGACCATAGATCGAGTCAAATAATTTATCAGGTTCCACACAATGAGTTAAGGATTCATTGTGAATGTTTTTGTCCAGTTTGGATATTGAACAAGACGTGTTTGTGAAACACTGATGCCCCGGTATTGCAGCTTATGGCAAAGGTTTAAGTTTCTCAAATCCGTATCCAATTCCAAGGTCAAAGTCAAGAGATAAGAAATTATGTTACCCAAAGAAAGATCTCGTCTCAGTGAATATAACTGTGAAATATGAAACCGCTATAAGACTAACTATTGAAAAGCATGGCAAAGGTTAATTTTTTTTTATACTCAAGTCAAATGTTAAGGTCAAGGATAGATTAACGGTGTCCAAAGGAATGCCTTGTCATAAGAAATAGACATTGAAATATGAAAGCCCTAGCATTAATTATTCAAAAGTTATGACAAAGGTCAACGTTTTTTTTTTTCAAAAGTAGGTCAAACCCCAAGATCAAGGACAAAAGTCAAAACTGTCGGTACTCAAGGGAGGGTCTTGTCACAAGAAACACACTTGTAAAAATACGAAAACCCTAACACCAACCGTTGAAAAGTTATGAATGAGATTAAAATGTTTCAAAGGTAGGTCAAACTCTAAGGTCAAAGGTAAAAAGTCAAAACTTTTAATTTTTTTTAAAGTACGTCAAACTCCAAGGTCAAGGTCAAATAGTAAAAATTGTTGATATCCAATGAACAGCGTTTTCACAAGGAATACACCTGTGAATGTGAAAACACTAGTCCCAACCGTTCAAAAGGTATTGCCAAGGTTAGATTTTTTAAAAAGTGGGTCAAACTCCAAGGTGAACGTCACAAGGTCAAAAATATTTATTCCAAAGAAAAGGTCTTGTCACAAAGACTTTCGGATGTGAAGTATGAAAGCCCTAACGCCAACTGTTCAAAAGGCTAAATTTTGCATAGTTGGTCAAACTAAAAGGCTGTAGAAAGGATAAGAGAGACTCCGAGATATTCAATCAAGTAAACTTATGATATTGCAGATCAAATAAAGCATGAGCTATAAGAGCAGGCACGTAGCATCAGCCTCCCCCTTTTTTCAGACCTAATTTTTTACTTTAGTAATGTTCATTGAAAGTCCCGTTGGCCCCCACTTTTTGTTGCAGTATAGTCCCGTTGTCCCCACCCCTTTCCGCCAGGAAATAGGATTCTGGGCTATTTTCCTATTTTGGTTTTGCTTGTGAAGTCTTTTCAGGTAAGTTAATTTTTTTCTCTGGCTGCCCGCCCCCCCCCCCTTTTCAATAATCTACAGCCTAACTTTGCACTTAAACCACAAACACATACGTGTAGTACAAAATAATGATAAAAATAGAAATAATCAGTAATATTTAATTATTAAGATAAAAAATGAAAATAATACAAAAAATTCTATATTACATATATAGAGAGATTGTCAATCAAATGGCATGTTCAACGTAATAGCAGCAATAAGAAACTCGCCGACAGTTTTTTTTTTTTTTAATTCCAAATTGCTTTTTAATTTCTACAGATATTTATAATCCTTTCAATGTATGTTCGTGGATTATTGATGGAATAATTTTAGTTACATGTCAAGTTTAATATTATAGATTTGCTAAATACTTATAATTTTCTATGATTGTACCGAAAAGTAGATACATGTTTTAAAGCAGAGCTGCCGCTCAAGCTCTATTTCTGTCGTGTAGATCTAGAGGTCTTTGTGTATATATCATAGGTAAAAGTACCAATACCGATGATCACATCCCTTCAAAGTTATATTATTCTTGTTTATTACGCCCCTTGCAGTGGCAGATCCAGGAATTTCATAACGGGGGGGGGGGCAAAGTACAAGGCAGGGGAGGGGTCTGGGGGGGGCAAAGTACAAGGCAGGGGAGGGGTCTGGGGGGGGGCTGCAATGAAGCCCCCAGAGGGTCTATAACAAAGCCCTGGTGGGGATCCAGGGGCGAAGCCCCCAGAAGTTGACAAATTCTTACAAATAAGAGATGTTTTTTCCTTGATTTAAGGATAATGGACATATAAGTTCTTCATACAAAAAATTCAAACGGAAGGGGGGGGGGGGCGTGCGCCCGGCGCGCCGACCCTGGATCCGGCTTTGCTTTTTTTTTATTTATTTCATACATGTAGTTATGCACCTCACCAACCCTTCTTGTGTTCAAGATGTTTCAGTCGTTTGTTTGCATTATAACTTAACAAGAAGTCCGTGATTTTTTGTGTGAAGTTTAGTTTTTAAAATTCCGAAAATGACAGGCTAAAAGGATATGTATTATTGATGAAAATAATGAAATTGGTAATCAAAATTCAAAATACACGTGCGGTGGCGATATTCAAAATTGACAGGAAGTCGCTTGACTTTTTAATACACTTAAAGATGGTGTCAAGAGGAAAGAGTTTGAAAGGTTTGATAAATACACACATGCATCACAGAGTTGACCAATATGAATGCATTATGATCAGGTCACGTGGTAAGTACCTCTATCACAATAATTGACGCGTGGAGCACCTGCATTGATTTTTATAATTAAGTTAAAAATTTATTTTTAAAAAAATGATGATATTAGTTAATAAAAGTTTATTATTTAAACTGTAATGGTTTGGGTCGTGGATATCGGCCTGGGTAGCTCAGTCGGTACAGCACCTGACTAGTGATGCAGGGGTCCCGAAGAAAATTAAAGAATATTTGTTAAAGGTACGTGTATAGTCAATCAGATTAGAAATACAGCGACTATCAGAATTCCGGGCCGTAAAAAAAATTTGATTTTGATTAGATCTCAGGTATAGGCGAATGTGTGTGTACTGAAGGGGTTAGTTAATTCATTCAAGATTTATTATATTGTTCGTTTGGACGAAGGCTTCATAAAAATATACACACTGCCTGTACAGGTACACTATACCGGTACACATCAATGAATGTTCGGATTAATTCAAAAATCGGCGGACATTAATTTATTTTAGTTATCTAAAGGCAATGTTATTTCCAGAGACATTTATATTTTCTGTTTTTTATGTCTCGGATTTTTCTTTTTTGTGATTTACCGGTTTACAAAGGCCTGTGTTTTAACAGCTGTTCATAAACGCTGTCAATTAATATACATGTATGATCAGAGAAAACGAGACATCTCCCGGTAATTCATTTCTTATGGAAAATATATGGATCGACATCTTAGCATTTACCTGTGTAATTACTATGTTACAAACCGTGACGATGACTGGCCAGGAGGACTACCCGTTATTAAAACAACTCATGATCAACTCAGCGGACCTATAATTCACTTTAATATATGCTGTAAATCAATAAAATCATTTCAGTGTAGTCGATATTTTATTGCAAAAATAATGAAAAAAAAAAATACGGGATTTAGAATTTTTCTGTATTTCAAACTCTCGATATGCATATATTTGGGGCGCTCTTGCATATGCACTTATAAAACGTGCATGTTCTGTACTTGCATTCGTGTACATTGTACGTGTCCGTAAAACCTTAACAAAGCTGATAAATGTGTTCTGATTTTCAGAAAAAATAATGGGAACCTATAAATAATTACACGTTTATCATTTTGTTCGCATACAGTAACAAGTTAAGTAGAAAAAATAATTTGTTCAACATCGAGGTGTCCGCGGCTCTCTGTGGCCACGTGTATGTAAACGAGGACTGGACTACAACACTTAAGACACAAAGCGGCAGAGATGGATGAAACTGTTTGCTATATTACAAAGACTTGAATTATACTACATGTATATTTGAAGGAATTTTTATTTATGTTAATGTTTATTTAATTCTATAAATAATAAATGGACATTCACAAGAGTGATGGTAAAAATAATATGTGCGTAGCATGCGTAGTAATTACAATTATTTACCGAAGCCCTCATTCAATTACAATTGCAGATGAATCAAAATACAACAACACGGGATAGAGCAATACTTTTTTTAAATGTATTGTTGTGTGAACAGACAAAAACAGCGATTAAAATTCAAAATTATTTTTATGCACCAGTGTTTGGAATTAAGATTATAAAAGATCGGTAAAGTAATCTTACTGATTCGATATAATTAAAAACATAACTTTCCATTAATTAATAGCCCTTTGTACAAAATTGACATTATACGCGATTACAAATACTAGCTTTGTTTATGGCCACAGGTGGCTAGTACACTGGTGACCTCGATCAAAGGCGTGGGATTCGCGCTTTGGGTTACATAACTAAACATCGAGCTGAACATGGAGACCGTAATATGCATACAGCTAATGATCGTGAATTATTCAATGCATACAGTTTAAAATCACTTACAAAGTTTGTTGTAATAATAAACGTAGAAAGATAGATTTAATATTCTCCGCTTTTGAACACTATTAATCTAATTTAAAAAAGAAGAAAAGAAAGACTAGTTGTAATAAATAATTTAATAGTGAACCATAAACCACATTTTAAACCTTATTAAAAAGAAAATTAACATTAAATACCGCAGGGTATATTATTGATAGCAAGTCTGTTTGAGTTATACACATGAAGAGGTCTGATTGCCTTGCCGAATGAAAAACGTTACCTGTTTACCTGGCCTGCTTTCTAATACGTATTACGCAATACCCATGGTATACTCGAACAAAACAACATTTTCATAAGATCAAAAAGGTGTAAAAGAACAATTTTGTTCCCAAGATCCAGATCGAAATATTTACCGTTTTTGAGTTATAAAGCAAAAACTTTTAAGGGCCCAAGATCCCTAATCATAGGGGCCAGCCCCTTTTAAATAGTATAATATGAAAGCCCTTGCAATTATGCACAACTTTTGTTCTACATGTCTTAACAAAATATTTCTAGTTTTCAAGATATAAAGGAAAATATGTCAAATTTTTTGCTGTTTTCCGCGTTCTAACTTTTGACCCCTCTCTAGCGCCATTTTTAATGCAAAAATCAAAAAACAAAAACCGATGTGCACAACTTCAATGCTTCCTCTTTTCAATTTCAAAGGGTTTTGTGCTCCAATTATAACCATTTCTGAGCCTTTGTCTGGAAATCGGAGGCATGCAAAATTCAATCAAAGGGGAATAACTCGTGAACAGAAGGTAATTTTCGAATTGTATTACGGTATTCTGACAGTGTTTTGTAAAGTCTAAAAGCTCTGAAAATTTGAACAAAATCTGTTTAAAAATGAGGAAGATATGAAGCGTCAAAGTTGGCGTCTAGGAAAAAAAAAAAAGAATAATAAGAATAATCTTAATCGTCACAATCAGTAGAAGGTCTTCCGTTGGAAACGGAAGACCTTAAAAAGAATAATAATCTTAACCATCAGAATCAGTAGAAGGTCTTCCGTTGGAAACGAAAGACCTTAATAATTGTTGTTTTACAAAAGCAATCGCTGATTGGTCGAAGGATATCAATAAACTCCAATCAAAAATCCAGACCTTTGTCTGATAGCACCATAGCCAAGGGGGTTTTGAACAGAACAGAGGATCAAAAACCCTTAGCGAAGGTGTTTTATAGCTTCAATTTTTTTTAAAATCAATTTTCTTTTTACACTCATGTTAAACAATTTGAACTGTTAGCTACTGAAATGAAACGGTCTGTGGTTGTACATTTTCATATAGCTGTCGATAGACTCCGTCACATTGTCGCTAACTCGGGTCATATTCTGTGTTATTATTAGGTTCATTGTGTCCTGGCGATACTACATGTACATGTATATCATTGATTTATTACATTAGGCAAATTTTGGTCATTCATTTCATATTTACTTATATGAAAAGTCTTCTTTTTTTTGTATTGAGTGTAAAAGTGCTGACGATATTTTTTGTTCCATAAAACGCTTACAACCCTTCTAATTTAATTTACATTCTTTGCAGAGATACAGCCTTTCGTAGTGTCTCTAATCTATAATGTTTTTAGTTCATAAGGTTCTTAACAGGCATAGACCATTAAATGACCATAAAGATTGCGTTTTGTCAATAGCTTACAATATCACACAGTGGAATTATACTCTTAAGTGGAAACAATTGAGTAGTAAAAAAGATAAGAGGTTTTTCTATATAATGTATTGACCGTGTGAAATAAACGCAATCTTTATCAACCACGCGCTTTTAGACATCATGGAATTTACAGGAGACTGAATCAGTTTCCTATATACAGATTATTTTTCGGATTTGAGCCGATCAAAAATCCTCAGAGCATGTACTGCACAATCAAATCATACACCTGATACATTTTCAATTCCCAGGAGATTTCAAAGAGAATTAAACCTAGAATAACAATCAACCCTTTAGGGCTCTTTGCCACTATAGCTTACTGTGTGTGGGCAAAACAATTCGCTCTACATTATGGAACAGTTGCGGCACTCAATATTATCAGCTGGTTTTCAAATAGTCAACAATTTTATCAAAAAGAGGGTATTCAGGAGCCCTTGTATTAAGTGTCTATCATCGATATTTCCTGTTCCTTATAACTGGTGCCCCGAGAAAAGTACAATGTATAATTACTTATTCTTTACAAAATTCATAAAATCGATTTGATCGATATTTACGTCTTTGATAGAAATTTGAAAAAAAAAAAAATCAACAGAACGGAAAAACATTTCGGAGAATATAAATAGATCACTGATGAATCAACGTAAGAGAGGTGAAGAAATATGGATCCAAAGCATCGAAATCGATCCAGGAAAACTGTGATATATATCATTGGTTTACAACAGACGACACTTTATTTATATTGAATCTCTGTTAGGAGGGTCGTCTTAGAGGATCTGAACATGTTTGATACGGAATATCTCCTCTGGAGGACTAATGCTTGATTTGGCTTAATTTTTTCTTTAACTATAAATCATGGATGAACATTTCAGGTAAGTTTATCAAGTTTATTTTACTTTTAATTATTAAATTTAAATAAGTTTAAGGATATAAAATTGAACTTTTTGTCTATTGAAAGAAACATTTCGCCTACCGGTATTTATATTGACATGCTAATGTAAAAATATGTAGAAAGGTTGCAAATAAAGATTACCGATATGGGCAAGTGTTTATTTATTAAAATTTTCTTCACCTTTTTTTTTTTGGTGGTGGTGGTTGGGGGGGGGGTGCATACATTGATTTAGATCCTTAGTATGCTAAAAATTTCAGCTGAAAAGTGTCTTTTTTATTCAAGTAAAATGTTCTAAGTGTTTGAATATGTTCTCTGGAAAAAAAAAAAGAACACAAACATATCGTCTATATCGTATGAGCCTCCATGCTAAAAATTATGTACAGAAACACATTGAAGAATCTTGTGATCAAACTATATAAAACAGTTTGGAAATAAATCGAGTTTAATGTTGTTGAAGAAATTTAACAGATCAGATTTTTTTTCCACGATAAGTTTGCAGACACGCCTTAGCTTCTTTATGAGTTAAAACAAATCTTCGTATTTGCTTCTTTGCCAAACAAATAGAATTGACTTTTAAGCGAACAAAGCCAGATTTGTGTAAATATTCGTAATGAAGTTGAAATTAATTGTTTAAGCATTATGAGATTTTTTTAAATAGTTTTCTAATTAACTTTAAAAGAATAAATTCAGTTAAAGTGGAAAGTACACAAATAAAATGAAAGTAAATAGAAATCAAACTCTTTATTTAATAAACGTATGAAATCTGTCAAATCGATTACTCGGATGTTTTCTGAGAGCAAAAGGTTTTCAGTTTTCATAAAGAAAACATTGCTCTTTGTAAATGCCAATTCTGTAATTAAAACTATTACTGACATTCAAAAACTGAATTTCTATTGCTAAACAAATACCTTCGAAAAAAAAAAAGATCTTAATCTGCTCCCACAAAAAAAAAGTAATTGAGCATCATTTTTTTAATTTAATTTTTTTTTACTCAATGTTATGACACAGTATATGACATAATGACTGAACTTAGTTCAGGACAGGATGCCCTTGTTCACAGAATACAAACCTTCTAACAATATATCAGAGTAACTATATATCAGAGTAACTATACACAACACTGAAATATTCCAATTTTATTTTCCTATTTGGGAATGGGGTGGGGTATTATTTTATTATCGAATATCTTCATTCGGAAAATTTTATTGCAATCACTATTCAAACAGCATGTGGATAGTCTAAATGAGTACTAGCATTGATTTACAAAATGAATGTTTTGTTCTTGATTTTCAAAATTGATCTACAAATGGTAACAAGAAATATTTTCTCCGAGTGAATTTTAAAGTTATTGTTAAAGAAAACTTTTGGGGTTTAAACAGAATAAATGAAACAGGAATTTTTGCAGAAATATAGGCCAACATGCAAGATTGTCCCCATAAAAATTAACTATATTTTTTTCTTCAACCCGGAGCTTTTTAGTCTTGCATGCAAGACTAGTGTGTGTACAATCTCTCCCTCTGTGTGTGTGTGTGTGTGTGTGTGTGTGTGTGTGTGCACAGTTTGGAAATCTATTGCGCTTGTAAAAGAAATAAATAAAATAAATAAAAGACCATCACAATTCCCCCAAACAAAAACGTAGGGTTTTTAAAGGGATTATATGTCTTTTCCTTTGACAATCCCCCCCCCCCAAAAAAAAAAACATTTAGCTTTGTAGGGATTATGTCTATGACTTGACAATTTCCCAGACAAAAAAAACTGTACATGTAGCTTTTGGACAATTTCCCAGACATACCCTAGCTAAAATTGCTAACGCACGATCATAGAAAATTAATTTTTACCTTTTGAGCGTCGTTATAGACGTTTCTTATATAACATATAAATATGTAACAGTATTAAAAATAAGATGATAAAATGTCCGAACAGGTAAAGAGACAAATGATATAAGAAGCGTAACCATTTAATAGAAATGCACGAGAAACGTACTCACATGTTTTAGAGGAATAAGTTTTCATTTTCTTCTTTAAAATTGTGTTCCTTATGTGTACATTCATTAAAAACATGACTGGGTATGCAGTGTTTGACCATAGAATAGCGTGGTAGGTCAGATAGTATGATCTCTGCAATGTGTTACTTCGTAGATGTTTGTTTTAAAAATAAACCAATTCAACGATTGTTGTTTTAAAACTAAACCAATTCAACGATTGATGTTTTTATTGTTTGAAAAGTATTTTGACTTGCTTAAGAAATGTAAGAATGTCCTCTATGGGAAGACACGACATTTAATAGACACCACGCGATAACTGCAAGATTGTACCGTAAAATTATTGCAACAGGAAGTGCGAGGGAAAAGGTACGACTGCCAAAGCAATGTGACTACAAGGCGACATATAAGACATTTTTCGTGAAATCGTTTGAGAGACAGGGTCTCCATTGCTGTTCCATCCGCTCTGAACACCATCGGTTACCGCCAACCTTTTATCAGCCACAATAGGTACTTAATCGGGTTCGGAAAATTGGGTTGAGCACAAGATGGCTATTTGATTGTGCTGTGTTTAAATTCAGACATTGGTCAATTTGACTGCACTATTCAAGAGGGTAATTTAGATTTACTAGTGTCGATGAGGCAGATGTATTTGCCGATGAAAATACCGAGTAGTGCGTAAGCAATTTTGTCTGTCTAATGTAGACATGTACATGTACATGTAGCTTTGTACTGATTACGTGACCTTGGCATTTCCTGAGACATAGACATGTTTGAAGGTTTTATGTCCTGGACAATTTCCTCAGACAAAAACATGCATTAAATTTGTTTACTTTGAACAAAGACATTGATTTGGGATTACAAAAGGTTAATCAAATGACTGGTACTGATCATATTGCTGTGCAAATCTGATAAATTGCTGTACATATTATAATTCAAACAATTCTACAAAGTACACTTACAATGTAATATGGCCTGTTGTGGACTATTTTATGCAAATAAGTGAAAAAAGTATGTGAGTGTATGATAACAATAGTGACCCCTATTGCTTTTTTGGGATGTTACCAAAACTTAAATTGATTGACAAAGATATCTGTGATTCTGCTACGTTATTAGAGAGTCGTTCTCGAGAAAAACACTAAAGGCTTTTACGTCTTAGCGAGAATTTACCAATAATATATATATACATGTATATATATATATATATATATATATATATATATATATATATATATATATATATATATATATATATATATATATATATATATATATATATCTGTGTAATAAAATTAAAACATTTGAAGTTCAAAAAGTACAAGAATACATAAACATTGGTAAAGATGACATTTAATAGACACCATGCGATAACTGCAACATTGTACCGTAAAATTATTGCAGCAGGAAGTGCGAGGGAAAAGGTACGACTGCCAAAGCACTAAGTGACTACAAGGCGACATGTTTGACATTTTGAGTGAAATCATCTGAGAGACAGGGTCTCCATTGCTATTCAAACCTCTTTGACCACCATCGGTAATTGCCAACCTTTTATCAGTCACAAATTAAAATTATGTGCGGCATGGTTTTATGTAGTGTGTTCGAAAAGTTTCTTTGAAAGTCACGTGGTTATATAGGGTATAAATAGTAAGACCATGCTGTAGCACGGCACTCTAAGCTCGCTCGCTAGGATTTAAAGATTAGTATGGCTGATAATAATATGCCATGGAATGCAATGAATTTGGGCTGTACAGTTGTATTAGTAAAATGTGTTATGATTATGTGTTAACAGTATATAATTGAATAAAAGCACTAGCGAGCAGCGTTCCTACTTAATATGTGTGTTGTGTTTTATTCATTTAGCACTTCATTGATTTATATTCGGACGAACGAAGTGAGGAAGAATATAAAGATACTCAATCGGGTTCGGAAAATTAGGTTGCGCACAAGATGGCTATTTGATTGTGCTGTGTTTAAATTCAGACATTGGTTAATTTGACTGCACTATTTAAGAGGGCAATTTAGATTTACTTGTGTCGATGAGGCAGATGTATTTGCAGATGAAAATACCGAGTAGTGCGTAAGCATTTTGTCTGTCTAATGTAGACATGTACATGTAGCTTTGTACTGATTACGTGACCTTGGCATTTCCTGAGACATAGACATGTTTGAAGGTTTTATGTCCTGGACAATTTCCTCAGACAAAAACATGCATTAAATTTGTTTACTTTGAACAAAGACATTGATTTGGAATTACAAAAGGTTAATCAAATGACTGGTACTGATCATATTGCTGTGCAAATCTGATAAATTGCTGTACATATTATAATTCAAACAATTCTACAAAGTACACTTACAATGTAATATGGCCTGTTGTGGACTATTTTATGCAAATAAGTGAAAAAAGTATGTGAGTGTATGATAACAATAGTGGCCCCTATTGCTTTTTTGGGATGTTGCCAAAAATTAAATTGATTGACAAAGATATCTGTGATTCTGCTACGTTATTAGAGAGTCGTTCTCGAGAAAAACACTAAAGGCTTTTACGTCTTAGCGAGAATTTCTCAATGATATATATCTACATGTATGTGTTATAAAATTAAAACATTTGAAGTTTAAAAAGTACAAGAATACATAAACATGGATTTGAGTGAGCATTTTCTTTGAGATTAATATATAATTTTACTCTGTTACAAATATAAATGATCTCTATTACGAATTGCCAAGAATGGCCTCGTTTAAGTTGTTCAGAATAGATCTGAGGGGTATATTGCTATCATGTAAGTTGTTCAAAATAAGCATTGCCAAGCGTGAAGGGCCTCGTTTACTTTGCTCTAAATAATAGTATACCGTAGGCATTGCCAAGTGTGAAAAATCTCGCTTCAATGGTTCAAAATAGACGAAACTGTCAAGATTCAAGAGATTCCTTTAAATTGTTCCAAACAGACATTTGAAGGAGTGATTGTCTTCGTTTGAGCTCTACAAATTAGGCATTGCAAAGAGTGAAGGGCCTCGTTTCAGTTGAGTGTAAGAACCTCGTGAAAGTACATGTAGTTAAAATAGGCAATGCCAAGAGTGAAGGACCTCGTTCAAGTTTGTTAAAATTAGCATTGCCAAGTACAGAATATAGATAGTTTTCAGCTGCAGTCAATCAACACTACAAGCAGCGCAGCAATATATCAGGGATAAGACGTCATTTTTACCTTATTGACCACACCAACATACTCAAGCAACAAAAGTAAAAGCTAATTATTTGAATAATTATGTTATTTGATAGATAATAAAGGCATTGGTAAATAAGAATTGATCTAATGCAGTCAGTGAATGAGTTCAAGTAATGCAATCTCATTCAAATTTCTAAAGTAAATCATCTCAGTGCCGTAGAAAGGCATAAAAATGGTTTTAATTATAATTGTTCGTGAATTACTTTTTTATTCTGGGAGTAGCTACCTGTAATTTGTGTTAAATGGTCAGTAGCAAATAAGTGCAGAAGAGTCATGGATCTTCCCGTACGTTGCTTACAAAAGAAAAAAAAAGGAAAAGCGATATTCTCTTCTTTAAGTACTTGTCTCATTCATTCAGCACAAGAGAGTTCGATTAGAATAATTTGCTCCTCTACAAACAATGTGCTTCTCTGGACATTATCTCTCTTTTTGAACATGATTAATGCGTTAAATTAAATTGTGTTCATCCCTATACAATACATGGATCACATCTTAGTGAAGTCAAATACAGTCTTGCAATTATGGTCAATTTCAAAAATGTCACGTTTCCATCAGCATGAAACAATTGTATATGGAGATGCAAGATACCGTATTTCTCCTATATTTCAGGAGAGAAATAATGAAAAATTAATCCTCGTCGTAAATTAGGCTATATTTTAGTCAAAAGAAACAACAGGGAGAAACAAAGGATATAAATAGGGGAAATGTTGAATTAGAAATTTCGATTTTTTGTGCAAAAGAAAAGAGAAGTTTTGAATCAAAAAGTGTTATCTCTTTAACTGGCAAATTAATAATGTAGGGTAGTTTTTCCTCGTTTCCCATGAAGGTGACTAAAGGACAACGACTTCTAATTTAAGATATAATGTAGTGAGTGAAGATATTAAATGAAGTATTAATTACTAGGTACAACATCAGCCAAAAGCATATTTGTAATTTTTATATTAAATTTTGAGTTCAATTAGAAGTCAATATTCTGATCATTACACAGCATGCTCTTTTCTCGGCTAATAAAGCAACCGCGTTGATATTTTGTTTGCAAGAAAGTAAAGCAGAAGCAAAGGAAATTCCAGTGCATTGCTCCATTTCCCTCCTTTAAAAACGAAGAATTTAGATACAAACACATTCTACTTATTATCAGGATTTTAATTCTTTAATTATTTGTAATTATTACTCGTCTATCCGATTTGAAAATCAGTGACAATAATAGATGACAAAATCGTATTCACAAGTCATGTATTCCTTACGGTGAAATTACATTTGATACGAACAATTCGACACATTTGTTTCTTGAAAATTTTGCATATACAATAATCTTAAACTCGAACAAAAGGTTAAGTTTGACTGTTAAGTTGCCCGTACTGTAATTAAGTCACCCCCTATCCATTCCACATATACATGACAGAAAGTTGCACAACATTTGAAAAAGTTAAAATGTAAATTAAAACACACACACGAAGTAATGAAACTGATTGTTTGAAATCCACTTAACTCTTAGGTGGCAACAATTGAAAAAAATCGACCAGCATCCTCAACAATCCACCAACAATAACCTTGCTACATGTTACCATCTTTTATCTCCTAAGAGCTCTCCAAAATCTCTGTGATCCCCTTAAAATTATAACTTTTAATTACATTGTAATCTCTCAAGCATCGCAAACTTAAGGTATTAGGGGTGTAATGGTCATGACCTTGAATATGACTAAATTCAGTTTAGTTATAATGGACAACACTTCAGGCAGTATTTCCTAAAGTTTCATGCAATTCTGTCCAAACATAATTTTTCTATACTTATTTTCATGCCTGTACCCTCTAACCACTGGTGCACCTTTAATAGACAAAAGATACAGATGTAATTTTTACCTCTACTCTAGTTAGTCGCAAACAGTTGAATGTTTCATGTATTCAGCTGCAACACTAAGCAGTACAGATTGCATATATGCATTCTTTTTAGTTCAAATTCATCAGGTATGATATACGTAAAATTCTTTACATCTTTATTTGACAAACGGTGTTGCCATAGTTACAAGAAAATAGATTTTTTTAACGCTACACTTCCTGTAGATTTCATCCAATTTTAATTTCAATAAAACATTGCAAACAGCTTAACATCAGCAATATTATATTTAATTTTTTTAAACATTGGTTTAAGATTTTGGAAGAGCGATGTTGCCATGGTTACTAAAATTAGAAATTTCTGTAAAAGTGTCTTTCTACAACTGGTATGGTTATATATGTCAGAAATTTTCTGGCAATTGTAATACAGTGTAATGAAAAAACTTTGTAAATCCCTTATGTCATCCCTTCCTTCTAATTCAGAAAAAATAAAAAAAACGATTGTTGATTGTTGTAAGTGTGCAGACAACTGGCTTCGGTGATACTGGTGTTCGGAATTGTCAAAGTTGTAATTTCAAAGAAATATCATGACTACATGAATTAGTTATTAAAAATTCATAAACTAATTAAATAAAAATGTATATTCTTTTACGATATAATATGGTATATTATAGTTTATAATATGTGTGGTATATTTTTAATACACTGTATTTGAATTTCATTGAAAAAAATGTGTTTTTCCCACGCCAAATCACAAATTAAAAGTATTTTATTTTAATGTGTAGGAAGGCACGGAAAACAAAATGAGTCCGCATTATTACATTGTAGATGTGAAATGCACAATAACATGCAAGTAGAAATGTTGCGATTGCAAATTTCTCCGTTCAATAATGTCTGTAGGCCCACTGATCTAACAAAACATAATTAATTTTATTCAAGGATTTTGCGATTGGGAGTTTATTTTAAACAGAATTCCACGATTCTCACGATACATTCTTCGATTAAACTTTTATCACAAAAGGACTAGATTTCATCGATTGTGCTAATTGTCTATACCGAAGATTATTAAACATTATTTTGATTTATAGCAAAATAAGGTATAAAAGAGAATTGTCCTTTTTGCGAAACATAAAGACTTTCTTATTTCGAAAATAAAATATCCTCTCAGTTCAACTTAAAAGCACCATTCGATACCAATTTCAATAATGATTTTTAGCTTTTCAATCTGTTTCAAATATATTTGGGAGTCTTAGATCAATATTGTTCAGGGTTTTTTTTTTTATCTGCTTAGGTGACTGGTGGAAATGTTGATTTACAAAAGACAAAGACAGGGTTTTATTCTGATTTGAACATAAAAATGAGTTCCAGTAAGATCGATGGTTGTGAAAGGACTCGGTTACGGTATTTGGAAATTCAAAGCTTAAGTTTATAAGAACTTATGAAAAACTTTAATCCGCTGATTTTTTTTTTCAGTTATTATAATTTTGACTACTAGTATATAAACTATTTTGTTCATTGTGAAATTAACCTAAATAAGGAATTTCACATCTTATGATAGCCGAAAGCCCCCGAAACTCCTTAGTTTTAGCAAATTGAATACTTAATGCTTTTAAAGCCTTTTCTTGTTTAGTTTGAAAAGATCGATACAAACCTTAATATGAAAAACAGTCACTTCTCACTGATCAAAAAAGTTATAGAATTTACAGAGATGGACGTTGATCAAAGTGATGACAAATATACTTTCTATCATATATATAAAAGTAGGTCGGCCACTGTTTTAAAAAATTATATTCATCCACAAATGTAATTTAAAAAATTAACTCTAAAAAAAAAATTACATGTGTACATTAGTTCAAGTAATTAAACAGGCGAAATTTTAATTATTCAAGAATAAATTTACCCCCCCCCCCCTTCCCAAAGAGAGAGAGAGAGAACTTGACCTTGGTAATACTGTTCTTTTGTTATGGCCACAGTAGGAAAGATTGACCGAGAAATTTAAAATTCTTATCTGAAAACTGCTGGTCGCAACCTTAACTTCATCGGTTTTTCACATATAAAGAGCTTGACAAATATTGACAAGATCAAAACCATTACTGGTCATCATGAAGAGGTCATGGATCATCGATCCGTATAAAATTATGATAAAAATTGTCATCTTTTAGACATACTAAACGCAGGGTTTTGGTAAGAATTAATGTATAAAACAAGGCCAGGGGATAATTCGTACGCTCAAATAGGAGCTACATTATGTAGTCCAGGTTAAATCTGCAAATAGTTTTTAATTTCGCGTAGTAATAATTATACTGTATGAACTCCTCAAACATAAGAGGCATAAATGTTAATACATCAATATAAATACGGAGACTGTAGGTCAGCGAAGTGTAATACTTTATATCATAGAAGAAAACACAGGTACAAGAGCATCGACTTAGAATAAACTGAAGTCAAAGTTTAGATTTTGGTCTTTTTTTTAGTTTTTGTATAACAAAAAGAAAATGATATTCAAAAACATACATATGAAGAACAGTTTGTCTTCTTTTCCAGATCATTTCAAACGTTAAACTAATTTTAAATTTTGACTTGATCTGTTCTCAGTTTATGGTCTTTGGGCCTGGTTTCCGTATTAATTTATCATTAATTTAACATTAGACTATATTAGGTTACCTCTGTTTTTTCTGCATTTATATATATATATATATATATACATGTATATATACACCACATTCAGGTCTCTATAATGACGACCGATGGTGTCGGTATCAATATACAACATTACAACACCTGGTCTCCCATACTGATATACATGTACAATATTAGATGAACTCTGATATCTGTATTAATATACCACATTAGTGACCTATGGTCTCCTGGTTAAGGTGACATGGTGTCCGTATTGATAAATCACATTAGGTGTTGTTTAACATATTATGTAGTGACTGCTCCTTCAATTCGCCAAGCGTACGACATTAGAAGTGAGAATCACGGGTCTTTCGGATGAGACTTTTAAAACCGTGGACCCGTTTCACAAGATGTAAATTAAGAACCCTCACTTTTCAAAACCCTGGGATGAGAGAAAATATCAAGACATTCACCAGTATTTGATGACGCCTCATACGAGTAAAAAAATTCGAGATGGACATAATTATAAAGCAACAATCAATGAATCACATTAGGTGAAACTGGTCTCCGTATTCAATTGATATATCACATTATGATCACTGCTATCCGTACTGATATACTAGACTATATGCTTTATATATCAATATGGAGACCAGATGTAATCAAAAAAGTCCACAGGTCACTATTACGGAGACCAGAAGTCAAAGGTAACATTTAGTATTATGTAGTAATGTAGATCAGGAGACCATATAATTACAAAATTTAAGTCACCTAAGGTGTTACTAGTATATCAAACGGAAACCAGAGGTTACCTACATGCATTGTTGTACAACAATACGGAGAACAGTACGGTCATTTGGTGTATTATATCAAGACGGTGACCAAAGGTCATCTAATGTGGAACATCAATACGTATACCAGATGTCACCTAATATTGTATTGAATATCAATACGGAGAGTCGTAATGCGGTATATCAATACGGAGACAAAAAGTTACTAATATGGTACACTGTACAATATGGAGACTACATGTCACCTAAGCCAGAATTCAGCGTCTCTAAGGAGACCAGAGGTCATCTAAATGTTGTTTTTTTTCAACACAGGGCTCACAATGTGATCCATGCATATCAATACGGAAACCAGTGGTGTCCTTATGAAGTATATCTATACTATGTGATACTATGTCATATATCTTGGATATTCCCCGTTTTATAAAATTCCTAACATCAGATGGTTATTCTTTCAAAATTATTTTTTGTTTTCCTTATTGACTTAATTTTGTAAACGCTTCACACTGTTGTAAATACATTCTATTTTCACTTTTGCGGATTTCATGAACTATATTTTGTGCACAGTTTTGATGGTTCACTGAAGAATGAGAAGGTGACGTGAGGTCCTAATTGAGCGTAAGCATTATTTTCCAGCAGTTATAAGAGAAAGTCATTCAAGAACATACAAACCATTTATATTTCATGATTGGATTCATGGCAAAAATGTTGCAATAGGCTTGATACAGACGTTACCGGGAAAGATTTTAATGTGCTTTGGTTTAATCAGAATAAGATCTTTACAAGATCATTTAATCAACGACAACACATCACCTTGTTGAATTGACGCTATATATATTGAATAAAAAATATAATACCCCTCGTGTGTGTGAAATATGTTACACTTACTCAGTGATAACAATTTGTAAAACATTTTCAATTGTGAGTTATTGCAATGGAGTATGTTGCGTTGATTTGGGTGATACTGAAGCCGACAACGTATAACCGTCAATGGCGCATTAGTGTGACACTTGATGACTCGATATATGTATGCAAGGCAACGTTTGATCAAGAGACATTAGTTTCCCAATCTGATATGTGATTGACCAACTGTCAATACTCACGGGCCTCTGATTAACAGATCACAAGCAAAAGCATGCATTAGAAAAAGATCGATTTTGCTGTCTCATGCAATAAGATAATATTTAGACAAACTTGTGCGACTTAAATTAAAGATCTCTTGTTTTAAATAAAATTACCTTTACGCTGACTAATTTGATATCTTGGTAGGAAACATATATGATTGCGCCCATGACAAAAGGGCCTTATGGCAATTTTGCTAAAACAGAGAAATAACGTCATAAAGATATGACGTTGCAGACGGTGAGCGTCGACGCAGATTTTTTTTTATCCACGTGTTTTACGTTTTTACACGTCTAGCTCACTTTTGTCGTTGTTCTCAACATTGAAATAATTATTTATTTTCATTTATATCTTTAATTCACGTCTTGATCTTCAAGTCCACTGATATTAATTAAAATATTTAGAATTTTATTCGAGACCCGTTTCTTTACTACATGTCTCTGATCTGGGCTATGCATTTTCTATACATGTATAGAAGCTTCAGACAAGGTGATTTTCTGGATAATTGAATATGGATGAACGAATGCGATTTTGATATATAGACAAATTGAAGTTATTTGTTAGACACGGGTATATTATCAAAATATTGCAGAGGAAATCGTTTTCCTGTATAAGATCCGCCCCACCATTCTCAACACATCGATCATGTAAACATTAAAGCATTGGTACATCGTGCATAAATTTTTGTTGTAAAATGCTTTAATTGCCAAAAATTTGAAACTGATCACACTTCTTCCAACAGAAAAGAAAAGTATTCTTGTAAGTTTTCACAAATCTAGCAAAAGTACGAACGAATGTCAGACGTGACATTATTTTTAAGAACTATAAATAAAAACAAGAGAGGTAACTCTGACAAGCGAGATATTAGAGAGGTACCAGAGAGGGACTTTCTTTCTTTTTTTAACACCATTCAAAATCAACATACTCATACAAATTTGCTCCCGTAGGATAAAAAATATTTTTTAAAAATCATACTTATCATCAGTTAAAAAAACGTTTTAATTGTAAGTATTATATTTATATTTTCTTTAAAAGTATTTTTGAAAGCTCATGGAACTAGCTGCTAGCTGTCAAAGTGAAAGAGGAAAAAAATAGAATAAGAAATAGATGCTACATTGAACCAGACTTTCATTTATTTTTTAATTCTGTTACATGTGCATCTATTTAATTTAACATGAAATTATTTTTTAAAATAACTTGAATTTTAAATTTTTTTTCGGTAATAATGATCATAAATTTAAATAAATTAAATAAAATGAAATTTAATTAAAATTGTTTCGTCTTATTTTTGTTGTTGCCACTTCCGATGTCAGTACTTGAAAACAAACAAAAACTACCGAATGAAATAAAATTGTTCTAATTGTTCTAGCTTTAAAAAAAGTTTACATGTATGTATACCTGATGTGTGTGTGAGAGAGGGAGAAAGAGAGAGAGAGAGAGAGAGAGAGAGAGATGTTACATTAAATCCAGTTTATTAATACAATGTGAAATGTGAAACTTTAATGAAAAGGCGAATTTTCAAAAACACAACAATATCGTATTATGAAAAGAAATCTCTATCTCTTTTTTTTTTTATTTTGCTGTATATTTATTTTCAGTAACTCGAAAATATAACATTTTGGAACTCGTGTTGTGCATAAAAAAGTTCAAAGGTTTTAGCTTTATCTGCAGTTTTTAGTCACTTAAAGAGGCTGGGGGGTTGTGGCCATTTTTAGACTATATTGATCTCCTTTAGAAGAAGAGCTCCATATGAAGATATAGAAAATGATCAAATTTTAAAACTAAAATTTTTGAAATTTTTCTTTGCCAAATGATAGTTGACAGCTTAAGATATCATATCTAAAAAATTAAGTTAAATCTGGTGGTTAATTTGTGGTTAATTTGTTGACCCCCCAGCCTCCTTAAAAGTCAAATATATGTAATCCTTGTCATTCATAGAATCTCCGCACTGTATGTCATTACAGTTCTATTATCAATCTAAAACTCGTTTTCTTATTGAAATAATAATCTCAGTTATCGGTTTAGTATATATGATATTGCTTAACTTGCCGTTGAATTATGTAAACAGGCTGATTTTGTCATTTGGATTTATTAAAATAAATTTTGTTAAGATCAAATTGTATTTAAACATGCATTGTACAAATTAAATTAAATGCTAAAAATATACCGCACAAAAGACTAAGAATATGTTTGCAAGTTTTCATTTTTGTGGCAGTGCTGGAGACCGGGAAAGAGGGCCAGGGTCATTTTATATTACCGGGACCTACCTACTTTACAGTGTATCTGTAAAGCTTTACAAGGATAAGCATATCCAAGTCTCTAGCATGGGGCCAGAATGGAATTTTTATATTGTAAAACTTCATATACAATAACTTTTGAAATCAATAACATTAGAATTTCATACAATAAAGAAGCCGCGAGAAATGGGGGGGGGGGGGGGGGATTCTACACACACCATCACATAACAATATTTACATGTACCTAAATGTGTGCCACATCGTAAAAAATTTGTCATTTAAAAACTCAGCCAGTCAAGGAATATTATGAACCAGTCGCATTTAACTGACTGGATATATAAAACTTTCAATTAATTTTCACACACCCCTCCCCCCCCCCCCAGCCGAAAAAAATCTATTAATTAATCTGCATGTCATTGATTCATAAGGACAACATATATCTGATTATTTATTTATTTATTTCTTAGAAAAATCTATTTGATATTAATTTAAAAAAATGACATATTGATTTCATTCAAAGTTCGGATAAAGTATGTTGAAATGACAATAAAATACCCGATATCTATTAATACCTAGTGTATACATTTTCTTCTAAAACCATTTTATTTTACAAAATCAAACAAAATCGTTATTTTAGGATTAACTAGATTTGATAGCAGTTAAGTCTCCAGTTCCAGGCATGTGGAGCTCATGATCGCTGTTCGTTTTGAAAATGACCATGCTTATATACTTGTACGTAAGGAGAGAGTTCAAGGTGCAAAAAAAAAATTGAGGAATTATTTCAATATTATTTCAAACCTAACCAAATGACGTATTTGGAGGTTATGGGGTTGGTGGTTGGAAGGCACCCCCCCCCCCCCCTGCACACCTAAAATGTAGGAAGATTTTAAAAATACGACAACCCTCGTATGCTATTAAACTCATGTTAACTACAAGTATTGCATGTTTCTGTCATTTAACTTTTAACACCCCCCCCCCCCACACACACACACATACAATCCAACCACTGGTCATCCTGGATCTGTTCCTTTCATTTTAAATGCATGTGAATTATAATTCATCCATTTGTTTATAATTTATCAACCTGCTTACTTAGAATTAATTATTCAAAAAGTTTCCTTGCTGTGACTGAAAAAATGTGTATCATTTCAATTAAAAAAAAAAGAAGTTTTGTTACCACATGTGGGCAGAAGTCCTGATGATTTTTTGTTTGAAATTTTTTTTTATCGAATATTGCTTAACATGCAGTGTATCAACTTAATGTCCTTAAATTGTTGTACAGTATACGGTAACTCACTACATTTCACAAATTTTCTGTCTTATTATATTTAGAAAACAAAAACAAAACAAAAAAAAAACACAACAACAAATTTTCACTACCCAGCAGCATCCATTTTGTTGTTGTTCCCGAGAATTTTTTTGAAATATTTTTTAACGTCACATTTTGAAAGAGATATCGTTTATACTGGATTCAAACCCCCCTCCCCATCCCCCCCCCCAAAAAAAAAATTGATATCTTGTCCTATCGAGAGCCATGCTTAAAATGAGATGTTTTTCGAATGAATTCTACAGGTTTCTCAAACGATATTACATGAGATAAATACTTTGGTTTTGAGAGAATAAATTGATATTGAACAGAAGCCGCTTGCTTCTCTGGTTTTCCTGACATTCCAGCATAGTGAAATGTAAAACAAACACACACTCATAATTCTATACACCACTGCTGCGTGCCTGATGGATAATAGTTAATACAACTATTTATTATCATATTATACAATTATTAAAAGAGACAATGACTTAAAAATGTTCATGGAAATGCTCAATAACATACATTCATTACCGTAGTAACATTACAATGCAAACTGAAAGTCATATTCACTCTAGAAACTTTTGACGTTAGTGCGAAAGTAACATGACGTCATTGTTTACCTGTTACAGTATCATTGATATAAATGAAGAAAAAACCTACTTAGAGTTGACGTAGGACCATAAAAATTCAGATTTGGCAAATTCTAACCTTCCTCTATTAATATCCATGAAAAACTTAAAATGTGTAAAAATTGCCATAAGGGCCCTTTTCCCATGGGCGCAATCATATAATACTAATAGTTTCTTGTTACCAAAATTTAAAATAAAATAAAATAATGGTTAGGGATATTTACAATTTTTAGTAATTTTGCATCGATTATTGATTGGTTTTGATAGTTCTTCTCATAAAAAAAATTATATTCTAGACTGTTATTATTAAAAACATGAAAAGTAGTTTACATAAAGTCGATATATACATATACAATAGACGAACGACTATCAATGGTTACTAAGAAAATGATATTTTCTGCCCTTAATAGCAAGGCTCATTTATTCCTTATTTTTTTCCCCCGCAGTCTGCTTACTCAAGAAATATGATCATATTTAATTATTCCTCCAACGCTTATAGCAATCTTATTCATTTAATAACTTTTGCACGACAATGTATAGATTATTTTGTATAATTAAAAGGCCTCCAAGCAATGAAAAAGATTTTTGTCATAATTACGTTATTTGCTGGAAAAAAGCATAGTTTTGTATTTACTTTCCGTAAGACATGTGATTTGCAGTGTCAGATAAAGTTTAGAATACGGCGAATCTGTGCTCCCTATGCAAAACTGACCAATTTATTGAATTTCTGAACCTCCAGTCCTAATGAAGTTCAGTAGCATGTGCTATAATTTGTCATTTGCCTGGTGACTAAACTGATAGAGAGAATAATTGGTGATGTTCATTAGAAATACAAAGCCAAACCAATACGAAGATAGTCTTTTGCTGTATTATTCTTATTTTATGTCGCTCCGTGATCGGAAGGTCGCGAGTACGAATCTCGGCCGCGACTGACCCAAGTCGATAAAAAATAGGAAGCAACTGTTCCTTCGTAGGCACTTTAAAGTAAAAGTTGTGGGTCCTTCGGATGAGACCCTAAAAACCGAGGCCCCGTGTCACAGTAGGCGCTGGCACGATAAAAAAAACCCTCACTGCTCAATGGCCCTCAGTGCCGAGTAAAGGTCTAAAATAATTTGAAGCCCTTCATCGGTATATGGTGACGTCTCTATATATATATATGAGTGAAAATTCTCGAATGGGACGTAAAACAACATACAATCAATCTTATTTTATGCTAATTTCTTTCTTTTCGTACACACATCTCTACTCTAGATGTCAACGGTACATGTACATGTATATATATTATATTATAATATTTTCCCCTTCTGTATATATATCCCATATTTATTAACATTACCCTCTAATCATCGATAAATATTGAATCTTATTTGCAACAAACTCAAGAATCAAAACCTACTATCTGATTTCCTGCATAAAACATCTCTAAAGGATTTTTCACGAAGTTTACTCTTTTTCAATATCCTGCACCACATGGGTTCGAGAGACTTAGCATCGCAAAACCTCTCTATGAACTCTGTTTCATTGATAAAAAAAATCGGTAATTATTGGAACATACACCCCTTTAATATATCACTGAATAGAGCGTCCTTCAAAGATGTTCATTGTATTATCGAAGTGTTAAGTCAACACTAGAATACAAAAGGTACAGGTGTGTATTACATTGTTGCGATTTGGTAAATGCGCTTTGACCTAAACGGATGTTGTCTACTTGGCTTCAGCAACAATAGTACAATTCTCTTTTCTGCTAGAACTTTCAGTAAGGCGTGACATTCTCGGCGATACACAAATGATGACCTAGATTCTCATTGGTTGCCAAATTAGCTCATCAATACTGAAATTTACACAGCTTTTTCATTTACGGGTGAAATTTACATGGGATTAAAAGCATGGGACTGACGCAAGCTTAAAGAACCAATGACACCATTTCTTGCATTAAAGAGATGTGGCTTATGTCATCTCATCGTTTGTCAACAACAATCTTAAGTTGATAATGTTATTAATTTCTTAACCAGTGAGAATGTTGGTCACGATTTGAGAGACGCTAAATACATTGTATGTATCGCCGAGAATGTCAAGCCTTACTGAAAGTTCAAGCAGAAAAGAGAATTGTACTAAAGGGGAAAAATCTTAAGAGGGCTGGGTGGTTGTGGCCATTTTCAGATTATATTGATCTCCTTTAGAAGAAGAGCTCCATATAAAGATATACAAAAATGATCAAATTTTAAAACTAAAATGTATGAATTTTTTCTTTGCCAAATGATAGTACTTAACAGTACGTAACAGCTTAAGATATCATATCTAAAAAAAAATAAGTTATATCTGATGGTTAATTTGTTGACCCCCAGCCTCCTTAAGTTTAATAATATTGAAGGTACTGTGATATTTGTAATAAAAAGACTTGCAACAATGATTAAACTTCACATTGCAAATTGTTGTATTTTTCGTTAATAGATGCATGTTTCTGTAAATGTTGCACTCTTCTCATCTATATTAGAAGCAAAGATGCTTCTATCGAATACAAAATATAACTAGATTTTGAAGAATTTTAATTATGGTCTTATCATTATAGAATTAAAAGTATTTGACTTTGTATATAATCTATTATACTCGATTTTTAAAATCTCATAAGGCTTTTAAATATTTTGTATCTGTCCATTTTTTTTTCATTTTTAAGGGTTTGAAAAAAGTAAATCTCTTAATAAGTGACGCAAAAAAGAAATTGATTACTGCATTAGTATTACGAAAAAAAAGTAACTAAAAAGGTTTAGAAGTGGTTAATCGAGGTGCAATATTTCGCTTCCCAATCACTTTCTTGAAAAAAAAAACTTTTTAGACTGTTCCTATTTCTAAGCAATTTAAGCTTCATCGACTATCTTGCAGTTGTAAATAAAACCTGTTTTTTAAAATATTTTTTCCATGAAACAAAAGAATAAATACGTCTAGTATGATTATAGTGTGATTTTTTCCCCCTGATTTTCAATTTTCTGTGAATGGAATAACTCGGTAAAGCAGATTTTCCCTTGGAAAGAGCTAATCTGATTCAATCCTTAGTTTACACACACATATACAGGATTTTTTTTTTCTGAGTTTACTTTTTTCACGACAGGAGGTGAGGAAGTTGATTAAAGTGAAACCATTCACTGGACTCTTATTTTTACTGACACAGAATGAGAACGAAATATGGAGATAACGAACAGTGTTCAAGCTCAAAGTCCAGAGCAGAGCAAACACGGACCTCCACAAACATCAGGTGGGATCATCAGGTGCCATGGAGGAGCTAGAAAAAGAACAGAAAAGAACTGCAATCAACAAAACCCAGCATTTTTAACTGTGAGAAAGAATGCAGTCTCCTCATTTCTGATCGTTTATGCTTATTATGAATTTCGAGAACGTGTAATAAGACAGTTTTCTTACCCAGAAGATGAATATAATGATGTATATGCTCATCTAAAAAAGTTCGTTCTCTGTAAATTCTTAAAACATTTACATGTAACATGATAATAATTTACTACATGGGTTTATACTTATCGTTGATTTGTTTGTCAAGGCTTTGCACTTTGAAGTCACTTTGTTCATGAACATCTAAATAAGGTAATTCTCTATTAGTTCTCAAAACATGCACATGTACTATGTTTATATGATAACTTATTACATGGGTTTATAATTATCGTTGATTTGTTTGTCAAGGGTTTGCACTTTGAAGTCACTATCAGTTTGTTGTTTTCATTAACTTTTTACCCAGTGAATTATTGCTTTTTTAATTATATCTATATTTATTTAAATATAAATTATGTTTGTTTATTGTTTAACGTCCTTCTCGAGAATTTTCACTCATATGGAGACGTCAGCACTTGCCGAATTAGAACTGCAAATACTCGGCACTCAGGGTCACCTACTGCGACACGGGACCTCGGTTTAAACGGTCTCATCCGAAGGACCTGTCTACACGTCCCACAGTGGGATTCGAACCCGCGATGTAAGAATCAACTCCTTACTCCGCGACTCTAGAGGGAATGCTCTAACCACTGCGCCACGCGGGATACTATATAAATTATTTAATTCTTAACATTTTTCAAAAGTTTTTCCGTTTAATAGTAAACAATTGAATTTTCTATATAGTTATTAATTATAACGTCACATGTCTACTTTCAGCAATCTCCTAAAGAACTTGTTCAATAAAAAGAATCCAAATGTATCATTGGCAATGTCCCGTTTGAAGAGCTACATGGGATTTTATAACTTAAATGCATCAGATGAGGAAATCTTGGATCAGATATCTGCTATAATTTCCAACCCAGTTCAGCAAGAAGATTCATTAGAGGATTATGAGGAATTTCACATACAACGTTTCTTACGGCGATATATTCCCCCTTTCTTGATCATCATTGGTCTCGTTGGTAATGTGATGTCATTTTTCATATTACGTCACAAGTCCATGGCGCGACATTCAACTAATGTGTTTCTAGCCGCTTTGTCAATTGCTGATCTCATTGTATTGTTTATAGGGCTGTTTCGATTATGGATTGGGGAAATTCTAGAAAATGACTTCATACATGTATCAGATTTCATGTGTAAGTTTGTAAATTTATTGACCTACAGTTCTAGTCAATTTTCCGCGTGGCTGGTTTTTGCCGTAACTGTGGAGAGATATATTGTTGTATGTCATGCTTTGCAAGCAACGCGTTGGTGCAGTAGAGAACGTGCAAGAAAGACAGTGGTTTTACTGGCTATTATTTTTATCCTTATCAATTCGCATTTAATATGGACCATTGGAATAAGAACGGATATGGGTCAAAAATGCGACGGTCTCAAGAATTATGAATTTCTAGTAAGAAAAGTGTGGCCTTGGATTGATGCAGCCTTGTACTCCACCATTCCCGTTATTTCCATTTCATTCTTTAACATTCTCATCATAAGACAAGTGATTCGTGCCACACATAGTCGCAGATCCTTACAACACGCTCCACTAAACAAAATAGAGCTAAAGAGGCGCTCAAAAAACAAGAGCTCGAAACTAACAGTCATGCTATTAACAATTTCGTTCGCCTTCTGTGTAACGACTCTACCCATGAATGTAGTTATGATAGCCAGCTATCAAGTGAGTAATAACCCAAAGGAGATGGCGAAATTTTGGCTGGTTCGCACAACAGCGGAATTGTTAATGTATCTTAATCATTCCATGAACTTCTTTTTGTATTGTGCCACAGGACATAAATTCCGATCCATAGTGCTTAGAATCGTCTGTAGGATCTCGAACTTTTCAGATCATAGCCAGCATATCTACTGTTCTGGCGGGTACAATGGGTATGCTTCTGGAGGTTGTATACACAGGAAAGTTGAATCTGTTGACTCTTCAAATAACGATGATTTAACCAATCAGGTAACGGCGTTATGAAAAAATCGCAACTATATGAGAAATGAATTCTCTGATTGTTATATTTCTATGGTAATTGGCGTACAGTACTGTAAACCTAATGATTGTCCATATTGTTATTTATATCTTTAGAGGAAGGGTTCCTTCTTATTTATTTTTGTTTTGTGCTTTATCTGTAGGACACATATAATATTTTTTTGTTAAAAAAATCCTAAATAATGGCTTTTGCAGTATAAAGTATTTTAGAACATTGTCATGTTAAAGCGTATTTTATCCTGTCTTTTAAATTGGACAGTAAACAGTCAAATATCAATTTCATTTCCTTGCAATGATATATCTAATAGATTATGTTATTAAGGTCTTTAAAGCCTGTTAAATTTATTTTTACTCTTTTATGCTCATGTGTCTTTACAGTAATGTAGATCAGCTTTGCATAAGAATTTTTTGAGACTTTTCAAACTAATTTCCTAACTGGGACCCTTTAGCAATTAAGGAATTCTTTTTTTTTTATATGTTTAAACAAAACACAAACAGAACAGCCAAACAAACAAAAAAAATCCTTAAGTTTAGTAGACATACCTGATGGGATTGCATCCTGGGGCGGAACAGAGTTTAAACTGTAAAAATATTGTCATTATGGTTATTTTCATCAGCTTAAGCTGTTAGTTATAATTTTTGTCGAGAGGAATTCATTTAAAAGATTTTGGTTACCAGCTTCTATTGAAATACCAAGGTAAACAAGTAACTGGTCTTTCTCAATATTTAATGTCTTTCACTACCAGGAGGGGACTGGCAAAGGAAGAAAGAATTCAACATGAAAAGCTATTATTTTTACACCCGCTCACAATCCCGTGATATTATATATGAATGTACATATACAATTTACGTAAATGTATAACAAACATCGATATAAGTATTTCATAATAATGACAGTACGAAGGGTGATCAAAAAGTTCGCGAACTAATTGAATTACTTCCTTAAACGAAATAAAATTTTCAGTGTTCATTATTTTTTGAAGTAGTCCTCTACGATTATAATGCACATCTGCCATTGTTCTGCCCATACGCGAATCACGTGATCCAGGCCGTCACGTGACATGCTCCGTGGCGTTCTGTTCACAGAAGCTAAAAGATTTTTCCGAGTCTTATATTTCTTACCATGCGAGTTATTTTTTATAACAAGAACATTTCATCTGTCAGAAATGGCCAAATCTCGGCAATAGGATAGGTGGATAAGGACATCCCTTCCCAGAATTAGCATGGTGATCATCAAAACCAGAGTTCTCTGTCTCGGGAGAGTCGTTTATCCAATGTGGATAAAGTATGGACGACCTCCTTTTTTTTTTATCATATCTCATATGTTTAAAGTCTAAAGTAAACGAAATTTTAGGGATTTAATAATTATATTATTGTAAAGATATTCAACTATTTTTCTAATTGTAACTTTGCGATCTTTCAAAACAAATTGCTCAGCTAAGGACACATCTTTTCCCCGGCTTGCTTTCGCTGGGCAACAGAACAAACATCATTTTTAACCATCTCCCTGCCTTCACTAAAACAATCAATCCAATTAATGATTGAACTTCTGGCAAGTCTTTTGTTTTCATAAACCTTGAACAAATTATTATATGCTATTGCAAAGAAATTTCCAAGATATACGTTAAACTTTACAGCCGTTCGTTGCTCGAGTGCGACTGAGACAACCATTTTTTTGTCACAAGTCACCTACATATTGACGTCATTTCCACATTGTGACGTCACAAACAAGGAGCAAAACATTATATAGCACCTGCTATCTATAGAATATGTGTATGACTTTATGTGTGCCAAATTTCATTCTGATCTGAATTATGGTTTTGTAAATATAGAGATAGTTTGTGAACTTTTTGATCACCCCTCGTAAGTGCATGTTTTATATTTTTGCTACGATTTGATATGCTAAATGAAGCACTCACCAATGTATTTGAAAAGTATTAAATACATGTACGTATGATTGTCCCCCGTTTTCACTGAAAGTGGGGGATATTAATTAGGGTCCGTCCGTCCGTCTGTATTCCTGTCTGTCTGTAACCCCTATTGATTTTGACGTCCAAAGGTCAAGGTAAAAAATTCTGTTTGAACAATTTCGGGGGTCCCCCCCCCCCACCCCAATCTGCACATGCTCTTTTTTTCCTTAAGTGGGGGACATAAATTCTCTGAATTAGATTGTTAAATAAACTTGACGACATTTATATCATCCCTTTCGAATTCCTTCTTGTTTGATATAAAATGTGATATTGAAATAATCTGTATTATTATGCATTGCTTATCACAGTCATAAACACAAAAGATATTGATAACGAGATGAATTATTGTTGTAATGTATTTTTATCTTTGTTTTGCATTGTTACCATGTACAGAAAATATGATTGTTGAAATAAAACTAAATCTTTTTTCGTTTATATTATTTATATTGAGAGAGAGAAAGGTTACTCTCTGGCAATTATAATTAATAAATGTAGACATCACCTTTCCTTCACCTTTGATCATGATATTTATTATACGTGTATATGAAGATCAAAGGTGAAAGAAGGCGATTAGTTTCCTGTTATAATTCATTTTAATAGCAGCAGAGAGAGCAATCTTTTACAATGTGTCATCGTTTAGATCTACCTTTTTAGCAGTTTCTTCTTTAATTGGTCCATAGCCTAAGCGTGATTTTTTTTTTCAAGGTAAAAGCATTAACAAAGAAAAAAAATCGGAAATATAATCCATGTTTATATTTTACATGTTTTAAAAATATTTTTTCCCCCAAAAAATGGTGACAAACAAATACACAGTTTTTATGAACGTTACAATTAAATAGATAGATTTCGTGATATTGAATGGCACTAGGTGTAATTAGCAGTGATTTTGATTTATATGTAGCAGCTGCTACAAAAGCTACCTGGCAAAAGTGTTAGAACACTCACGGCATAAAATCGTTTTTTTTATTTCCTGGTCATCTGGTTTGTCCAAGAAGAGGGTTCAAATGGGTACATAAGTGCCTGGTTGCAGACACTCTAATGTTAATTGAAACTAAACATCAAAATATGTTTTGTCAGGAATTTAATCTTAATTAAGTCTTCGCTGTTAATTAAAACAGCAGGAGCACTCCTTCACTAATGTAATTTTCTGACAACGAAGGTATTTATTGAATTCTATATATATATATATATATATATATATATATATATATATATATATATATATATATATATATATATATATATATATATATATATCCCTTTCATGAGGTGGATCGATATGCTTTCATCTGAAGTCGATATATCTATGGATTGGCCGAATGAAATTGACAAAACAATATTTGAAAATGATGGGAGCAAGCCACAAGCTTTCTTTTTATGCCCCCGGATCGAAAGATCCCGGGGGTATATTGTTTTTGTCCTGTCTGTCTGTCTGTTGTCAACTTTATCATTGCCCATAACTTTTGTAATTCTTTTGACAAGACCTTCCTTTGGATACCAACAACCTTGACCTTGACGTTTTACTTACTTTTACAAAACTTTAACCTTCGCCATAACAGTTGCAGCTGGGGCTTTCAAATTTTAGAGGTATATTCCTAGAGAAAGACCTTTCTTTGGGTACCATCATTTTTTATCTTTTGGCCTGGATTTTGACTTGCAATTGAGAAACTTTAACCTTCGCCATAAGCTGCCATACGGGGGCATCAGTGTTTCACAAACACATCTTGTTTGCATTTTTAACACACAGAGACTAGAGATTTAAAAAGTTAAGCTGTTTAATGTAATTGTGTTTCCTTTATTCTGATAGAGTAATATAGGGAATGTATTAATTTTTAAAGACTACATTTGTTTTATATTTTTTATCAATTTATGAAAAACATATAAAGTAGATCATTATTCAAGGCATTGTCATTATAGAACATCACAATTATAGATAGAGGTTGAAGTATAATTGTTTTTCCTCAGAAATATCGTCAAATTAGGTATTGTGAGGCCAGCACTATTGCTGTTTTACATGTATAGAGGATTATTTCCATTTTCAGAAACATCAAGTCGATATGCATCTTTAAATAGTATATTTGAAGTTTTTTCTCAAGCAATATTGATGCTGGTGACGAAGTATTGTACTCGAATTTAAACCATGAAATGATGCTGCTGTAATCAACACAAATTAAACAAGTTTTTTTTTTTTTTTTTTTTTTATTTATTTATTTATTTTTTTTTTTTTTAGATTTTATGATAATATGTTAATGACAAACATATGATAACACCTGTAATAGGAACATTCAACAGCGTCTTTGACTCTACTTAAATGAGTGGGTTAATTAAGCTAAATAAAAAAATAAATTCTTTACAATGAAATATATGGAAATAACGAACAATATTCAAGCTCAAATGTCCATTAAACAATACAAAATAGGAGCAGAGCAAACACGGACCTCCAAACATCAGAGGTGGGATCAGGTGCCATGGAGGAGTGAGTATCCCCTGCCGACCGGTCACACCCGCCGTGTGCTCCTTGTCATGATCGGGAAATAACGGAAAAATCCGTCGACCATTCAGTGTGTTAATAATGGCCTAACAATTAGTATGAAAAACGTCAGTCAGCATTTGACTCAATGATAAATTGTATTTGCTGACAAGGTCATTGTATCGACCATAGAACTTACGAAATGATGACTTTAAACGAGACTGCTGATATTCTTGTTTCATCAACTTGTTTGTCAATAATTTACTTCGTTTTAGAAATTGTAAATACGTAGAGCATGCTCTTGCGTATCGAATCAACTGAGAGATATACATGTATACCCCGAATGCAGGTGATGAAGGTATATTGCTGCATAAGTAAGGGAAGTTGACGATTGAAAAGTTAAAGTCATCACGTTTATCATAAAGCTTGGTTGTTAGATTACCATTATCGTCTTTTTCAAGTAAAATATCTCAAGCTCACCAGGATATATCGTGTCGACATAAGAAAGGATATAGCCATTGTTGATTGACAATACGTCATCGATATATCTAAATGTCGAGTTGAAAGCCATAGCAAGTGTTTTCTTCTTTTCATGTACAAGATTTTGGACAAATTCTGCTTCATATGAATACAAAAAAATGTCTGCTAATAACGGGGCGCAATTGGTACCCATGGAAATTCCAATAGATTGTTGGAAGACCTGGTCTCCAAAAACCACATAGATATTGTCAATCAGAAACTCAAGCATCTTTTTAATGTCAACTTCAGAGTACTTGTGTGTACAATCAGAATGTTTTTTAACAAAATAATTTTGCAAATGACCAATGACAAGGTAAGTATATTTACGAGTTCCATTTTTATTGAAAAAGCAGCTGTCAATGATATCAAATAGCCTGGACTTTAATTTATCGTGGGGAATGGTTGTGTATAAAGTTGAAAAGTCGCAAGTTTTTAAGCTGTTGATTTTGGTAAAATCTTGTGATTTCAAATTTTCCAAAAGTTCCTTGGAATTTTTAAGTATCCACATCTGATTTACACCACTTCTCGAATATATTGTTGCACAGTACTCTTGAAGTTTCACCTTCACCACTGTTAATATCTTAGTGAGGAGTAAAGAAAGAGGCTTGGTTGAACATTTACTGGAACCCGCTATGTATCTTTGTTGTAAGGATTTTTACGAAGTTTCGGAATTCAATATAAATATGGTAATTCAAATTCATTTTGGTTGTTTGGAATATTAAAAATATTCAAAACTGACATGTGATTTTGAAGAATTTCTTCCTTAGAAAGGAACTAAGAGTATAAGTTGGATTACCACTTTTAGAATTAAATCCAATTTCCTCTAAAATACATTTAGTATAATGAGCCTTACAAACAAAGACAATGTTGTTACCTGCTTTGCCAGCAGGGACCATTACGTACTGATCATGTAATCTATCTAATTCTTTTTTCACTTTAGGATAATTGAATACAGAGGGATAGATGGTTCTCATATTGCCTCTCAATCTTTTAATGCGCGATTTGAAAATACATCTGATACTTTTAATCCATTCTGACAAAGTGTCAAGGTCTTCTTTTTCATTTCTGGCCCATCGCCTGGCGTAGTTTTCTACAGAATCCAAAATATTATGAAATTCCGAAGCCAGTTGAAGGATCGGGGTTCCCGAAATTTAGGACTTTTTAAAATTAGTGATCTAAGGTCCTCATTATTAACTATATTTACGTCACTAGTAATAATGTGTCCAGCAGGACTATAGTTATAGGGCGAAGAAGAACATGAACACGATGGAGGATTATGTTTCAGATATTCGATCTCCAGGCCCTGTAAAGTTTTCTTGTAATTAAAAAGTTTGAAAGCAATAGTCGATGTATATTTGTAGGAAATACAAGGTGTAGTCTTTAACTTGAAATATGGTGGAATACAAGACTGGACCCTTTTGTGATTAAGAATATTACTTATATTAACCGCGTCAATTCCTTTGTTGGCATATTGAAGTTTAAGGAAAAAAAACGGATTGTTTTAGCTGCATTTTCTTCAGTAAAACGCGGGGGTTGAAAAGCCTATGATTTGCAATATCCATAATCACAGATCGGAGCCTATATTCTGGTGTCGAGGAATCAAAAAATGGACTTTCCTTGACCTTTTCAAGAAGACTATTTAAAAGTTTCAAAGGGACAGAGTAAAGTTTGGTGCGAATATGATGTAGACCTAACTGTTGATTTACGTAAGGTAGTAATGAATCAAGAGACATCGTGTATTAAAGGTTTATTGTAAGACCGATGCCCATGCCTACGCTTACGTCTCTTTGTATGGTTAAAAAGTTCCATCACATTTACAATGTTACACTGTGGACTGGAAAGATTTCCAACACTATCGACATTGTCATTACATCCATAGGGAAAGGTTGTCCCTATAGCTTTGTAATTCAAAATTCTTCTCGTTGTCTACGGAAGGGTGTACTCAGTGATGAACTGTTTGTGTGGTGGTAAATATTTTCTAGAATTCTAACTTTCATTGACAAAATAGAATGATCAGGTAAATTAAAATGTTTGTATAAAAGTTGTTGACCCCCATTATTTATCTGAAATCTATGACCTGATGTTCTTTTATTGAGTGATCCCTTGGTTTCACCAACATAAACAAGTCCACAACGATTACACTCTATTCCGTAGACAACATTTGGAAAGAACTAGGTACGGTTTCCTAAATAATATGCACGGCTTTTGGGGGGAAAATTAATTTGCAGTTCCAATAATTTCTCCTTTATAAAATCAAAGACCAAGAAATAGTTCATTTAAATATAATGTTAAAATTAACTTATCTTTGCGCATGCGTACTTTACAATCAGTTGAAGTAAGGGCGATAACCCCATTTTGGTCTTTTTCAATGTTTTGTATAGATATATGAGTAAAATTCAACATCTCTTCCCCCGTCGCCCGGAACGATATTCGGTGTATTAAAAGGTTATTATAAATTAAACATTTTATCAAAGTTTCATCCCGGGCGACAGTGGCAGAGGGGTTTTAATGTTTATGGAAACGTTTTTTTTACCAACAATCACCGTGACCTGATTTCTAATAACTAATAATATTTAGTTCATTGAAGTGGAGACGAGGATAATTCGGGTTGTCGTTTGATTTAAAATATCTTTCTTTGTTTGCAACCTGATTTTAGGAATGCTGTGATTTATTACAATTAAAAAAAAATCCGGATAATTCCATCCATTCTTACGGAGCGGGTGCCATTTTGGTTGTTATGGTCATTGTAAACAGAGCGGTGTAACCGTGTTACATGTATGTTGTATGACTTCATCATTTTCATGGGGAATCAAGTTACATACCAGGTAAGCCACTTTTGAATCATAAAAATATTAAATCATTCTGATTTGATAAAACATACGCAAGAATATTTTCTGAGACATTCACCCATTTAAACATGTATGAAAGAGTCTGCAGTCACATGCATGCTTGCAGACGACGGCATGTCAACGTTTATCATGTTTATAGACCTGGCTGCATATTTATGCCTGACATATTTGTTTTTGTGTGTGATTTAATAAATCCTTCCAAAAATGCAAGTAACGGATACAATGATTTCATCTCAATAGTGTTTTAAATGCATGCAAGATACATGTAGTTTTAAAACTTAGTAAAGACGGAACTGAAAGTTCTTATCCTCTCAGTCTCGAACATACAATGTAATTGCTTCGCTTAGCAATGCCAGTGGTACACCTGCAATTGTTAGAGTGTTTAACATTTTGTGTATTGAAAATATAAGACAACAATATATGATTCTAGTCTACCGTGCTGTTATTGCAGCCCGGAGGACCGGGCTGCTCTATACATATAAGTTTAAGTGTTGGTATATGGGGATTGAGGTGGGAGAAGTTATTCAGAATTAAAGGTTTTCTAAACATTAAAAAGATTGTTAATCAGAATGTTCTTTCCCTTTATAAATTACGAGATACACAATATATTTACTTCCATAAAGTGAATCTGTAAAAATATATGTTTTTCATATTTAGTATATAAAGTTGCTTATCATTTACTATCGAAAAAACGACAGGTCCCTTTTTTTAGAACATCGAATTTTACTTATCGCATAAAAACGTAAAAATGTACCTTACACAGTTAGTGTTTTATATTCTTAAAGTGAAAGATATTTTTGAAAATAGGTGATGCATGTGTCTGGTTTCAAATTATATTTTATGCAGCCAACATTTACTTGAGGAATTGATAAAGTTTAAAAGGGTATCGTTTTTGTTCGATTTTCATCCGACTATAAGTTTTCAAAATATTCTCGACTATCGTCTCCATCATTTAGACGCATGCCTTTTTCACATATATCGAAGCGGTTTGATGATAAAGACTCATTTCCATTGTTTACTTTATTTATTTTCCGGGCGACAATTGATGGTTACATCAATGTTTTCTTGTAAATAATTATAATGACAATAATTCTTAATTTTTGCGAGGTACAGAGTAGCTCAAAATTTGTTGTCGTTTTGTATACAACACAAAACATATGTTAACAACACAAAACATTTGTTAAGGACCCTCTCTACACCAGTGCAAAATGTTTTTTGGACATCGAGAAAATTATATTGAATAAAGATGTAAATATTGATCCTATCTATTTAATATGGTACGTGGCATTTCCCAGGGGAAAAATGTTCAAACACAACACAGTATCAGTGAACAGAAATCACAGTTGTTTACTTCCATGAAGAAAATACATGTAAATAACGTGTTCAATTAATTTATCTTGGCCTTTTAAAATGTTAAGAATACTTGTATTGATTGCTAATTGAGCAGTATACTGTTAATTTCTATTTATTGGACTTTAGATCTAAGGGCAGATCACTCCAACTGTAGAAAAATACCATAGAATCAGAACTCTTTAGTGTGCAGTGTAGAGAGGGTTCTTAAATCGTTCTCTAAGAAATATAAATTACAAATTATTTATATAAATGTTGCAGAATGTACAGAATGTAATAAATAATAGGACACTTTTTTAAAAAAAAAATCTGGGGGAAAAGGTTTGAAAAAAAATGTTTTGAAAAAAAATATTGGGTAAAGTGATCGTGAGTCAGACTCCTAAAAGAGACAATGATCTGCATGAATTCTGATGGAAATATAGTATACCCCGTGACATTGAGACCCGAGGCAATTGCGGATCCAGGGGTGGGGATCGGCCCAGGTCATCAAACACTCAGAAAATACTCATGTAGTCATCACCATCAAAAGAAAAAAAAATAACCTTAGAAATCAGAAAAAAAAAAATCTAAACCCAGAAACATAGTTTTTGTGTTAAGTTGTGTCTCACTGGTGGTGGTGGAGGGTGGGGGTGGGGGGTTCAACACACACTCAAAAAATCAACTCGGTTAGACTACCAACAGAACAAAAATGGAAATGAAAACAAACATATTCTGACTTGAAAAAAAAACAAGCCACATTAAGCCGAAACAGGGAGGGGGGTATCATATTTATTGATCTTTTTACCCATTAATAAGGGGTTCTCATTTCCGGGAGCTAATACTCTAATTAAATAAAACTGTTTATTTAATGATATGATTCTAATATTTTCAATATATGATGAAGATGAGAATTTCCTTTGATTTATTGTCTTAAACTTTTTTAAGGATGGACGAAAGACGATATAGGTGTGCTCTGTGTAACAAGAAGGTCCCTCCTGAAGAACGACGTCCAGCTAGTTTGTTTATTTCTGTTTTACAGAAACATTTTTCTGTAAATGTGGAAGACACAGATGTGTTGTGCAATAAATGTCGACATAAGTGTAGGAAAGTGAAGGAGTCTACAACAAGAGAACCGGAATTGTCCAGGCCAGCTCCCCATGAGAAAAAAGAGGACCCAACATTTGCATCACCAAAACAGAAGCATACAAAGCACTCATTTCCTAGTCCTCCATCTGTACCCTTGCCTATTCCATCATCATCCTAAAGCCATGGTTATTGCTTTGTTTGTAAAAAAAACGGGACCCAAACTTGTAGCTGTTTCCCATCATGTTCGTATGTTTGTATTCATCAAACAAGAAATCATCATTCCATCTGGTGCAATGTACTGTATTCGACACTTGGAAAATGGGAAAATGAGCGATGGAGCTATGCAGCAAATCAGAACCAGTGAGATCACAACATTGAACAAAACATCCATCACCAGTCTCATAAAGGTAATGTTTATTATTTTTAACTTGGTCAATCATTATAGTAAACACATTTATAAAAAACACATATGGTGAAGGGATGCTTACAGGAAAGTGAATTTTATTCCCCGTGGCTTTACAAATTATTTTGTGAACTTGACGGATATAACGAATTATATACCGGTAATGTATGTAATGAAGCAAATTTTTCAATCCATGGCACTTCTTTATAAGCTTTTTCTACTGTATTACTAATTCTTTAAAGATGACAAAAAGCATGCATATATGATGACGATTTAAATTTTTTTTAGGAATTGCGTGATAAAGCATTTCAGCAATCGAGACTTGACTTCGATGATGAAGGCAGCCTAGACGATAATGATTATCAAGTGCTGACAGGATTTTCTCGTCTTGAATTTCATGACATTGTCTCAACAATTACCAGCATTAACTCTTCTAGAAATCGGAGCAAGAGGACGTGTATAGCCATTCCATTGATGAAACTTAGATCAGCGCTCTCAAACAAAATCTTTGCTGTTTTATTTGGAATGACTAAATTTCAAGTAAGAGTTTCACATGATGTTATGAAAATTGCATGTATATATTTTTTATCCCACATTTGAGACAGGATATGTTGTATTTATGTTTTACTTTACAAAGTGTAACATTTTGCAGGTTCGACGAGCTATTGTGTCTGCCAGAACAACGCTTATGAGAGACTTTGTTCCATATAATCTTGGATTTCGGCACATTACACGGGGCGAAGTCATTCAATACCACACCCGTGATCTGGTAAGAAATCTTTTGACAGATGATATAACATCAAACCCTGCAATCTTAGTATTGGATGGAACATACGTCTATATACAGAGAAGTTCCAATTTTGCTTTTGCCCGGCGATCATACAGTTTGTATAAACACAGACCCCTTGTGAAACCCATGATGGTGGTGACTACAAGTGGATATATTGTATCGGTTCTTGGGCCTTATCTTGCTGATGCAAAGAATAACGATGCTAACATATTGAAGCATATGATTAACAACAATGCAGAAGAACTCAGGAACTGGCTACAAAAAGACGATGTCTTTGTTGTTGATCGTGGTTTCAAGGATGCCCAGGATTTATTGGAAGACATTGGAATCAGGATGGAGATGCCTGCATTTATGAAAAAAGGAACTGAGCAGCTGTCCACGTTTGATTCTAACTTGTCCAGAGTTGTGACAAAGGTACTAGTAGTATTTTTTTAATTATTTAAGTATACTAGTATATGTAGGTTAGTTTGTAAAATTAATGTAATACATTACTGTTATATTTAGATTTATATTTTTATCAGTAAACTAATCATAAAAATAAAGTAAAATATCATCAAAATCCTATATCGAGAATGTGTGTGTGTTGGGGGGGGGGGGGGATCATTATGATTAACATTACTTTGTATATGAAATACATGTTATATATTGAGAATTTTTTTTATAAAATGTTGTTTTATTTGGCATGTGTATGTTTTCTACTTTTCAGGTTCGATGGATTGTTGAAGCAACAAATGGGCGACTGAAACAGTGGCAGTATTTAGCTAAAACGTCACCCAACTAGCAAATTCCATTTATTGGTGACTATGTGAGAATCGTAGCAGCTCTTTGCAATAAGTATAGGCCACCACTTAGTGTTTCATCAGAGGAAGACCAACAACTTGCCTCGAAAATGCTCCACCTTTCACAGAGAGTAAATACACTACAGGTAAATATATGTTTTGTGGTTTTATAATGAAATGGCAAGTTCATTTTTGTCTTTAGGTCAATGACAGTAATTTTTTTCTTTCATCATAATTGGTTTCCTTGCATTAGGATATTTTTCTGAACTGAACACAGAAATAGTGTAATGTTGTATCATGATAAAATGCAGGCAAGCTGAATGTTTAATTGCTTCCATTAACAAAAAAAACCCTTTACTTGTACAATAACACTGAATTTTTATGCTTTTTACAGGAACGTGTGTAAATTGAGGGAATTGACAGAAGAGGATTGTGTTGGACAAAAGTTGATGCAGAGAATGTTGCCAAAGATTTCCCATGCTATGAAGAAACTGAATTGCGCCAACTTACTCTCGGGATATATTACCTTCGCATGGCCCATTCCTATGCTAAAGAACACATTGATGAAGAGGGGGGTTTCGAAATTTTCATTAGTGATGAAATTCCTGGGTTGGTGAGTGCTAAGATTCAAAGCAGACATATAGCTGCCAAACAGTACAGATGCTGGGTCAGTCTCAATGACGGAGTGGTGGATGGATGGTACTGCAAATGTAAAGCTGGTACCAGAGTTGTTGGAATGTGCGGTCATGTAACCAGTGTAATATGGTACCTCTCTTTTGCTCTCTTTTGGGCGATATCAGGAGTCACTGAAGGGGGTTCGAAACTGGACTACATCACTGGAGGACGCCTCGGACATCAAAGACACTATAGATGGGTCTGATAGTGATGAAGATGACAATGGTGTGGAAGAGAGAGAGAGAGGGAGGAAGAATGAGAGATAGAAAGAGAACAGTGGTGTGAAACAGTAGTACGTGTGTCTGTATGTGTGAGGAGAGGGTGGTATGAGTAAAACAGAAAACATTTCTGAAACTTTTATGTATATCTACATTTTCCCTCTCGGATAGTAACATATTTTTTGCTTCTTTCTGTTGTTTCTCTGTTGATAAAAACTTCTTCATCAAGTTACATTGTTATTTTTTTATTATCTCATCTATGAACAAATTACTGAGCAGATAAAATTGAAAATGATTTTGTAAATGAAGATCCTTTTGAAAGAGGAAACGTAGAATTATCTTAATTTGTTATATACAAAATGAACTGTTAAATTCTGTTATCTGAAAAAATATCTTTTCTGAAATAAATATTCATTCTCTGAATTGTAAATTAAAATATTAGTTTTACTGTAAGAGAGTGTTTATGTGTTTTATGTCAGCCAAAAAGCAATATTCCTGTCAAAGTATATAGTACATGTATGCTATACAAATGTATGTGTAAATTCCAAATTAACAATTATGACTTATGGTCAATGTAATTCTTTAGGATGCAATCTATCTTGAGTTCACTGCAATATTATGACGTCATGTCTTACTTTAGTATTCCATGGAAAGAGAAAAGGTGTCTTTTATAACCATTAGCAACAATAAAAAACTTTAATTTCTGAAATCAATTTTTTTTCGTTGCTTAGCAACCTGAAACTCTGTACGTGTACATATATTGGCGTATTCAAAAATTTAGTGCAGTCAAGGGGTATGGAGTTGTTGGCGTAATCATGAATAAGCGCTACACATGTTCGTGCCGAATATTGTACATGTATTGGTACATGTACATGATTTCTTAGCGGTATTCATGAATACCAAAGCCGCTAAAATATGAAGCCCGCTTTTTTAAGTACACATACAGTATATTATACAGATTTGAAAAAAGGAATTGTCAGTATAGTTCAGTATGATAAACTTCAGTAGATATACTAATAATTACTTTTTTTAACATCCTTTGCTGTGAAACTTATCAAAAAATTGAAAATAAAAAAAGTAAAAATTATGCACTTAATTGACCTTTGACTTCTATTTTGGAATTCCGCTTGTTGAGGTTAACCAAGGGGGTGTCATATTTATAATCAACTTCAACAAAAATTCGACCAAATACATGTAAAAAACATACTTTTTTTGGCAAATAATTGGATAAGAAGTTAATTTAGGTGTCTGTTTTTGCCCAAAGAAAGGTAACGTCAAGATAGCAGTACTGCATTTTTGAAGATATATATTTCAGGCGCTTTAAAAGATATCAAGTTAAAATAATTATTTTCATAAATTAGATATAATCAAATAGTTTATGTTGTATTTTGGTTGATTTCCTGGACCGGGCAGATTTTCGCCCAAACCGTACCTTGTTCAGATTTGCCCAAGTTTTGGTACAGAAGCTCTGTCCAGTAAGATTACTGGTGAAAGAAGTGTTAGTTATCAAAATGTCACTGGTTTTACAGTTTTTCGCAGAACATTTTGAAATAGAAAACATGGGACCGGAAAAGGAGTCTTCGAATATATCTCTAATAGAAACTTTTACATTCTTTCAATTTTTTGTATGAACTATTCGTTTTATACCAAAACTGAGAATCTGAAGACTGTACATATGACATATGTTTAATATCCCTGAGGATTATCCGAGGGGCACCGAATGAACTCCTTGAGTCTGTGTCCCTTATAGACTCAAAAGAGGGACGCCTTTTTATACTTGGCGAGATAAATTGATAAAATGAGATAAATTGTATTATTTTGGCACAGTGCTGAGGTATGTTATCCTGACCATATTTTTGATACCAATATAGAAGCAGAGGATGATACATGTACGAAATCCACCGAAAGTAGTCATTAAGAAAAAAAATCATGGTTTATTCTAAGAGGTGTGGAGAAAGTTCGTTCTGTAAATTTTGAAAAAAATAAATTGATAAAAGCAATATGTCTATTTCAATTTTTTTGGTAAAACTATAGAATGTGTTTCATCATACCAGATATTATTTGAGGGGTTAAAGTGAAGGATGTGGCTAAACAAATGTGACCGATGTGTATCAAGGTGAAGAGGAAAGCGAAAGCAAATAGAACCGATCAAACGATCTGGCCGACCGTCGAAAATAGTAGGCGTAGTAAAGAGAAAAGTGGAGAACATAAAATAAAAAAGAGGAAAATCGACAAGTAAATGCAGCAATGAACCCAGGCTTTAATGTGAGTCTTGTAACTGTGTTCAATTATTTGCGAAAGGGAAAAAAATGAAAGGCATTCAAACGGTTAACAAATCAACTACTGACGAAGACACAACGGCAGAAGAGATCGAAATTTGCTCGTGATCCCAATCATTTGACGGCCGAAGACTAGGAGAACTACATTTTTAGTGACGAATCTACAGAATATTTGTTTCCTTGTCCAGATCGACAGGACGATGTTATGTGGAAGTCCCAGCCAGATAAGGTACGCGACATTAGCTGCGTCAAGTCAAGCGCCAAGGTCATGATATGGGGTGTGATGGGCGTTCATGGTTTATCCAAGTTACATATTGTTCAAGCCGGCGAAACTATAAATGAAAATTATTATGTGAATAAAATTCTTCGAAAAGAACAAATCTGCACTGAATCGACAGAAAAACAATGACAGGATTGATGAACAAACGTTGATTCAATACCCGGTACACGCTACGCCTTGTTCTTGAAAGATTGGGCGACACCTAACATTGCCCTCTTTGCACAGAATTGAAGTAAAATAATTTACCAAACTTAATTTCTGAAGGGTATCTATCTATCTATCTATATGTACATACAACAGTATATATATATCTATACTTATAAATTAATAAATTTTGCAAATAAACTCCGAAACGCCTGAACTAGAGTTCATACATAGTCCACTTATGTTACACTAGATATGAGATGATGTCCGTAAACTATAATTGAATTTCGTCTGATTTGCAATTATTGCGAATTTAATTTAAAACCTACTTTCATTTTCGATCGACAACTCCGAATTAGTAAAAACGAGAGAAAAGTGGTGGACACGCTTTGGCGGATCGAAATCATATGGAGTTTTAGCAATAAGATAACTTACAGTAATATAATATGAAATAAATCCATTAAAAGTAAATACATTTATCAGAATTTGATTAAAAGTATACACAGAAATTAGGATGTGATAAGTATTGGATAAATAAAATGCACAAGATCGTTTCTTTAATCTGCGATTTTAGTTTTTATGGAAATTTCCAGAAGATCTTCAGGGATGCTCAAAACGAGGTCACATCTCGACATCATGGCGGAGAGAAGCATTGAACAAGTTGAACACGTTGAATGTGCACATCAAGTTTTTGTAGGTATTCATAGATATCCAAATACATTTAACAAGGACTTTTATTACACAATGATAGCGAAGAGTGTCGTATATAGAATACAACGATATGTTGCTACAATAATGATCTGCTACACACACGAAACACTGAAAAGCATGCGGTCAACGTGACTTGGTCAACTCAAGGTCTACGGGTCTAGGGAACTTTTCCTTCCTCAGAATGTATTTAAATGCTTGACTAAAACCGACCAGTCAGCAGAATAAGCTGAGTTTCAACTTTGCACTATAGGTTAACTATAAAAACTATACGGAAATTTCAAGGTTGGAAAAGTCTTAAGTTTTTTCTGGTTATTTCATAATACAATGTAATCCGAGATTCCTCTGACTCTAACCCTTGCTTTTTATATTGTGACGTGCACATGTCACAATATAAGAAGCAGAGGTTAGAGTCAGAGGAATCTCGGATTAAAACAGTGTAATATTATTATGTAATATGTTCAATGGTGAAACCGTTAGGGAGAGCACAGTTCATTTATGTACAAGTACTCTACACACCTTCTCAAATGTCGTTTTACATTCTGCTTTATAGCCTAACATTTTTAGGTCAAATGTCATTTTACATTCTGCTTTATAGCCCAACATTTTTAGGTAAACTCCTTTCACATGCGTTCACTGGGTATCGTACATGAAAGTTCATCTTTATGAAACCAATATTGAAATATATATTCTCTAACCGACTAACAATGCAGACTCCCCATGCATCGGGATCGAGATTCCAAACTGACAGAAAGATGACGCCACATACAAAGTCATGTTTACTGAGGACGCAAACATAGTTTTGTGGGCAATTGTGGCATGGAAACTGCATAAAATCTCTGTTTGTAATTTTTTTTTTCAAGTAAGTAAGTTGTTATGCTTATATAGGCCACCATGTTGTTATGTACTGCAAAGAATTATTGGGAGTTTAGAATTTTTTCACATTGACTCATAAAAATTTCTGTGCAATGTGCAGATTTCAACCCGAAATTCCTCCATTTATAAACATTGTCTATGAAGCTCACTAGGTGAGCGGCGCATTGCGCCGCCTCACTGCAATTGCTTTAATTGGAGATTCCTCTAATTCTAACCAGCCTTTTATATTGTGACTGTGTGTTGGAGAGACTCAGTTTTATATAATGTGCTCTTTTCCTGACAAATTTTGTCAAATGAATTTATTCTGCATGCAAGGTTTAAAAATATATTGTTGCGATATTTTACGTAACTGTACATTGTAAACATAATTGCTCCAAATGAGTAATGGGTATTGTTTACATTACATTGCTCCACGCAAGCAATGAGCAATGGGTATTTGTTTACAATACATTGCTCCACACATGCAATCTGGCCTGAATAGGTTTATGCATAAATATATAAGCAATTTTAGATGGGGGGTCAGTCAGTTTTCATGTGTTATACGATCAGTTCAGACAAATTTTACATGGATTATTATACTTACTGTGTTTGTCCTCTTGGATTTTAAGCTATGAAGAAACCATTAAACAGTAAACTTTATTCCTGTGTATTATCATTGGAAGAAATGAAAAACACTGAGAGTTATCCCTCTTAATTTAAAACAGTAAAACGTTACAATACTTTTTTACAATCTGAACATTTTATAAGTCAAGGTACTACAGTACTCAAAGACGGGATCAACTTACAAAAGTTCATGATTTTATAAACTTCACAACTGTTGCAGATATTCAGGGGATTATGATACTAACTATACTTTTTTTGTTGGCAGTTAAAAAATCCTTAGTAGACTTATTATACTTAAAAATTATTTGTGGCAGTCTATGCAAAATATGTTAGATCTGACTGAATGTATAGTGCCTCTGATCAGGTCTAATGCCACATTTTTTTCACCAAACCGGAGTGTCAGGTTTTTAGTTTTACCATATAACAGGAAGGCATAAACACATCTGTTTTAAGAAAAAATATTTCACAATTCTAAATACATAAATGAGTCTGATTAAAATTGTATGGATCTTAAGATTTCCTTGGTTTTGCATTTTCACATTTTTCACATAACTTTCTCACATCAATGTGCTATGACTTAAATTATTTTGATGGCACCACTTGACAGATATTATGGTAAGTCTTGCATGCAACCTACTGAAAGATTGGGATTATAGTCCTTGCACACTATTCAACTGATTATGCTTAGTATCAGACCAGCCTGAGAAATAAGCTTAGAATGTTAAGTGCTTGCACACTATTCAACTAATGAGCATTACATTTGCACCTATGCAAAACATTAAAAGTTAGTCCTTACACACTGACCAAATAAGTTTGTCCCCTCGACTGATTGCGTAAAACCGAAATAATTTTTCACTTATGGTCAAATACTGCATATGAGACATATTCTGACTGTGGTGAATCCAACTTAATTCTTGGTTTACTGTTGCCAACCTGTAATTTTTAATGTGGGTAGGTGTATATATTGGAATAATGTTTTTTTAAAAAATGAAGTTTTCTTAATGTTTTTTTAGATAACAAATTGAGGGGATTTTCATAGTATTACTAAAGTAAATTCACTTATTTTAAGCCATTTACTACATTTGTAATTGATGAAACCAAAAATCAAACTAACAAAATGAAATTTTAAATGTCAGTATCCTGAAAATTTCAAACTTACCCCCCAAATACCACTTTAGAAAATAGCTCAAAACATTTTTAGGTGTGGTACATGTTAAGTGGGTCAGTAGGCAAATTCAAACATTTTTTTAAATTTAAGACTTGAAGGTCTGTTTTTCTAGACACTGTGTAATAATGCATGCTCATGCACATTTATGTACATGTAAACAAGGGGTTTATAAATGCATAGGGCGAGTGGTGGCCAATTGCTCTATTTCTGTGGATTTTCTGAGGAGGAAGAGTTGACATCATACAAATATGGTTTAAGTACCATGAAAAATAAATTGCTTATATCAATTCATCATTTATTGATACCTATTACTGACTTTGTACTTGAAAAATTAAATATGCATCATGGCACAAGTAACTGATGAGGCATGCAATTTCTTTTTTATATTTAATCTACCGGTATTTACTTTTCCAATCCATTTAAGCTTTTAATATTGGGTAGGTAGGAATTTTTTTTTTTTTCCATCTAAAGATATACAGATACATCTTCATGCAAAATAGAATGTCTTACATCACAAAGCAGCCTGTAAATTCACTATTCCCTGTTAAAGGTAAAAAATTCAAATTTTTATTAATCTTAATAACCAACACATTTATGTCCCTGAAGAAGCATATTGAATGGTATCAAATGAGTTATCTTGAAAACAAAAAATACTAGATTAAAAGGAAATAATTGAAGTCGGAAAAAGAAATATAATGTCCATGGGTCAGTTGGAAAAGGGCAACAAACAATATTTTTATTAGGCCAATGCAACTATGCAGATATAGTATATACTAATTTTGCATACATTATATGCTATATTTAATATACATTTACTGAAAGAAATGTACATCACAAAAATGCTATATTAATGGAATATCATAAAGCAAATAACTGTCCAAATGTTAAATAATGTTGATGGTGCTATAGTAATGACAATTGTAGTTGTATTTATTTCCAGATGCCATCAAATATTTTTGTATGCATATCTAAGTTAGATCTGCTTCTTCAAAATCATTACATTGGCAGGTTAAAAGTCACATTCACCTATGGTACAGTACATATAAACTATAACATGTAATTGTTGCACTTTCATTTAATTTTTGTTTGTTGTTTAATGTCCCTCTCAAGAATTTTTCACTCCTATGGATATGCCACCACTTGCCATTGGAGAGCTGCAAAATTTGACCTATGCTTGGCACTTAGGGGCCATTGAGCAGTGAGGGATCTTTTTCGTGTCAACACCTACTGCGGCAAGGGACCTCAATTTATATGGTCTCATCCAAAGGACCGGTCTCCATGTCCCACAGTGGGATTTGAACACATGATGTAAGGATCAACTCCTTACTCTGCAACTCTATAGGAGATGCTCTTACCACTGCGCCATGTGGGTGACCACCTTCATTTGTAATGGAGACTTGATAGTTCAAATTTTTAACAAAAGGCATCAAATTTGATATATTAGGCCAAGCTTTAAAAATTCTTTGTTTGCAGTTGACAACCTATAATTTTTAGAGTTGGTAGGTACGTAGGCATTCTTTTTTTTTTTTTGGAAAAAAATTCAGTTTTCAGGTTTTTGTTAGATAACAAATAATAGAACTTTTTATAGGTCTGCTAAACATGAATAAACTCCACTCTTATCATAAACTACTGATTGATAAAAATAAAAATAAAAATGAAACAGTTTCAATATCCTGGAAAATTGAAAAAAAAAATAATGTTACAAAATGGCTTAATAAAAGTTTGGGTTAGGTATATTTTCAGTGTGTCGGTAGGCAACTGCAAACAAACAAATTCTTATTTTAGGCCTTATGAAGAGAATTTTTTTTCCTTTTAAGCTCTCTGCAAGAACTAAATCTTGATCACCTACATGTTTTCTCCATGGTGAAAGGAATTCTGGGATATTTCTAAATAAAATGGCACACGAGTAGATCACACTAAGATACATAATTCTGTTTATCGATTTTTGATTTCCATGAATGGTGTTGCCATGGTTACTTAAAATAGAAATTTCTGTGAAATACATTCAAAACATTACTCCTCATACAGGTTTAGTCTGATTTCAATATAATTTAGCGCTCAAGTAGACTACACTAATATGCATAATTCTGTTTATCGGTTTTTGAGTCTGATAAATGGTGTTGCTGTGCTTACTAAAAATAGAAATTTCTGTGAAATACTTTCAAAACACTACTCCTACTACAGTGTTGGTCTGATTTCAATATAATTTGACAATCAAGTAGACTACACTAAGATGCATAATTCTATCTATCAGTTTTTGATTTTGATGAATGGTGTTACTGTGGTCACTAAAAATATAAATTTTTGTGAAATACTTTCAAATTGCAACTCCTCCTACATTTTGCTCTTCAATATATTTAATTCTGTTTATAACGATGTTTCTGATTGAATAAAAAATTTACTTTATGTCGTATAAATTGGGTTGTCTTCGTCACAATGACTTACGTCAAAAACGTAGCGATTTGCCTGACGTTCCATTTAAAATTAGTTTTTGTTTTTGTTTTCGAAAATGTTACAGGATTTTTGGGGGGTCTTATTTGATATCTGGTATTTAATCACAGACCTTTTTTTATTTTTTGTAAAATACCAGGTTGATATTGACAACAGATACAGAATAAAAATTAAATACTGTACCTCTCATATATATTTAATATTTACTTTCTTTTTCTTTTTTTTTTCAGAATATTCCAAATCACTGCCAGATCCAAAGGTTGTACCTGAAGTTTCAAAGACTGCAACATGAACTGATTAAAAGTACCATGGGGATAACATTCTGGATAGAACATTCCTCCTTGCCTGATATTCTTATGGAAGTGAGAGAAATGCAAAACAAAATTGAACTAGAATTTAAAAATTATTTGACTGAACTAGAAAAGATTAAAAGAGATGTTTGTACCCATGAAAGTGAACTGAAAAAGTTAAGAAATGATCATCAGAAATTACTAGAAGAACTGAATGAAAAAGAAAAGAAAATAAAAGATTTGTCCTTCAGTGACATTGATTTGCCTGATGGAAAAGTGGACAAGAAAGACGAGGAAGAGAACAAAATATAATTGAACACATGCAGTTATAGCTTCTTTTTCTCAAAGAGAAACACTCTTATTTCTCTAAGTTCTACAGCAATGACTTTTATTTTAAAAAGGTATAAATAATGCCAAAAAGAAAAAAAGGTAGTGGGTTTGACAAGAATAAACCAGTGGCATCCCCCAAATCTTTCCATTTTCAAGCTCTTGGTTCCCTTGATGATTATATATGCTTAAAAGTTTTTCCTAGGAGACATGATTTGGGACAAATGAATCATCTGTGTTTCAACTGTGGTTCTTTAATGTGGAAAGAAGAAAATCATTCTGGTACTCTCGGACAGTCTGCAGTATTTTCTACATGTTGTTTAGAAGGAAAAATTCTATTGCCAACAATCAGTGACCCACCTTTATTACTGCAACATTTATTGACAGGTGAAGATGACGAGGGAAAAGAATTTCGTCATAACATAAGAGCTTATAATTCAAGTTTAGCTTTTGCATCCCTAGGAGTTAATGAAGATGTTCTGCCATCAAAAGGTCCATATACATTTCGGATCCATGGTTCAGTTTACCATAGAATAGGACATATTTTCCCAGAACTAGGAGAACGCCCGAAATTCTCACAAATATACATATATGATACAGAAAATGAAACAAACAACAGAATTTGCTGGAACACTGATTTAAATAAAAACATTCTTGAACAGTTACAAAGTATGTTGCATCAGTACAACCCATTTGCAAAATGCTTCAAACATACAACTGAAATATTTACAAAACAGAACAAAACTCTAAATATGAAGCTTATTTTGAAGGCGGACACCTCTAAAGACCCAAGACGTTACAATTTGCCAACAGTTTCTGAATTGTCAGTTATAATTCCAGGCTCATCAGAATATCAACCAACCAACAGAGACATTGTATTATATGAGCGTGCAACATATCACCCTAATGGTCAAAAAATTCTTCATATCAATGAGACGAATCAACATTATGATCCATTACACTATGTTCTTTTATTCCCTTATGGTGATGCAGGGTGGACAATTGGAATTCAGCACAAAAACACTGTTAAACAAACTTCAGTAATGAATTTTTATGCTTATCACATGATGCAAAGAAATAATTTCAACACTATTTTGAGAGGTGGAAGACTCTTTCATCAATATGTTGTAGATCAGTATGCAAAATTAGAGCAACAGCGATTAAACTATTGTTTATTTCATCAGAACGAACTACGTTCCGAACTATACCAAGGACTTGCTGATGCTGTACAATCAGGTGACACTGACGGTAAACATACTGGGAAGAAGATTATATTACCATCATCCTTTATTGGCAGTCCGAGACACATGCATCAAATGTATCAAGATGCAATGGCTATTGTAAGACGTTACGGGAAACCAGACCTCTTTATAACTTTTACATGTAATCCAAAGTGGCCAGATATTGAAAGAAACGTATTGTCAGGCCAGACAAGTACTGATCGACCAGACTTAGTTGCACGTGTATTTCATTTGAAGCTAAAAGATCTTTTAAAAGACATTACACTGAAAAACATATTTGGCAAAGTTATCGCATTTGTCTACACCATTGAATTTCAGAAAAGAGGTTTACCCCATGCGCATATACTTTTAATATTGCATCCAACATGTAAACCTAAGTCTTCTGATGATTACAATATGTATGTTACAGCAGAAATTCCTTCCCAAACAACAACACCAGAATTGTACAAAATTGTTACCCAACATATGATTCATGGTCCCTGTGGACTTGCCAACCCCAAATCTCCATGCATACAGGATGGAAAATGTTCTAAAAAATATCCAAAAGAGTTTTGTGAACAGACTGTACAGTTACCAGATGGATATCCTATGTACAAAAGACGTAACAATGGTTCATCAGTTCAGAAGAATGGTGTTATACTTGATAATCGTTGGATTGTTCCATATAATCCTTACCTTTGCTGTAAGTACTCTGCTCATATAAATGTTGAGATATGTTCAAGTGTAACTGCTGTGAAATATTTGTACAAATATGTTTATAAAGGACACGATAGAGTTATGGCTAGCATTCAATCTGATGAACACAATGAAATACAAAATTATGTTGATGCAAGATATGTTTCTGCTTCAGAATCATGCTGGCGAATTTTTCATTATGATCTTCATGACAGATCGCCTGCAGTTCAACGACTTGCAGTACACCTTCCTGGACAACATACTGTGCTCTATAAAGAAGGAAAAGCAGAGGAAGCTCTTCAAAGTTCAAAAGACACAACTTTGACAGCTTGGTTTAAAGCAAATGAGGAAATTCCAGAAGCAAGAAATATTCCTTATCATTTATTTCCAGAGCACTTCACATGGAATGCTTCAGCATGCACCTGGAAAAAAAGAAAATCAGGGAACACTATTGGACGATTGTATCTTGCCAGTCCTATTGAAGGAGAAAGATTTTTTCTTCGACTTTTACTTCATCACAGTCCTGGCTGCAAATCTTTCCTGGATTTATTAACTTTAGATGATGGTACAGTTTGTAACACATATAAAGAGACAGCATTGAAAAGGGGATTCCTTCAAAATGATGAGGAATGGATTGAATGTCTGAGTGAAGCAGCATTATCAGGATCTCCCAGTCAGTTACGTTTACTTTTTGCAACAATTTTACTGTTTTGTTAACCAGCTGAACCTGTGAAATTGTGGAATGAGTTCTACGTCCAACTTTCCGATGACTTAAGAAGATGTAAAGATAATTTTTACCACTCTGATGAAGTTACACTTTACAAAACATTGCTTCTTATTAATGATCAGTTAAAAGCACATGGAAAGACATTGCATAATTTTCCAGGGATGTCTGAATTGTTTGCTACAGTTCCAACCAACATACACATACCAAATATCATAGAGGAGAAATTATCTTACAGTACACAGGAGTTATGTGCTGTCGTTTTGGATCATGAACGTAAAATGAATAAGGATCAGATTCAAGTTTACAATAAAGTAATTGAAGCTGTCTTCTCACCCGCACCCAAATCCACTCTTTTTTTTCTGGATGGACCAGGAGGTACTGGAAAAACGTTTGTTTACAACACAATTTTAGCAAAAATAAGATCTATTGGTAATATCGCATTAGCAGTAGCTTCCTCAGGAATATCTGCAGAGCTCTTAGATGGTGGTCGTACAGCACATTCACGATTTAAAATACCAATACCTATACTTGATACAAGTACATGCAATATACCAATACAGAGTTCTCTAGCAGAATTAGTCCGAAATGCCTCAATAATTATATGGGATGAGGCTCCAATGATGCACAGATACGTGTTTGAATGTGTGCATAGGACACTATGTGACATTATGAAAAGTGAAAATCCATTTGGAGGAAAAATTGTTCTCCTTGGAGGAGACTTCAGACAAGTTTTACCAGTTATCCATCATGGCTCACAAGCAGATGTGATATTCAGCAGCCTTCAACACTCATTTCTATGGACTCACGTATGTAAACTACAGTTGACCATAAATATGAGAGTGCACACGTTTAATACCAGAAAAGGTGTTTCGAATGTTGATACTTCTTTTGAAAAATTCCTTCTTAAGATAGGAAATGGTACTGAGGAGTATTACTCACACCTAGGAATTTCAAAAATTAGACTCCCTGCTCAAATTTGTATTGCACCTGATGAATGCGGTTTAGACAATTTGATAAAAAGAGTGTACCCAGATCTTGGTAAAAAGGCCTTCGATCAAGAAATATGCAACAGAGCTATTTTGTCAGCAACTAATGAAAGAGTAGACTTTATCAACCAGAAAATTATGGAAGCATTTAAATCAGACAGTTGTGAAGTTTACTTAAGTGCAGACAGTGTTCACGACCCTTCAGAAACATACATATATCCAACAGAATTTCTTAATTCTTTGACACCTTCAGGTTTGCCACCCCATTCTTTGTTCTTGAAAAAGTATTCTCCGATTATACTCATACGAAACTTAAACCCCAAAGAAGGTCTTTTAAATGGAACCAAGCTAGCTGTAATTAATCTTGGTCGCCGCATCATTGAGGCAAAAATTATGACAGGAAAACATTCTGGGAAAATGGTGTTCTTACCACGGATTACGTTGACGCCATCAGATTCAGGTTTACCATTTCAACTTCAACGCCGTCAATTTCCAGTTAGACCAGTATTTGCAATGACAATCAACAAATGTCAGGGACAGACTTTAGATTATGTTGGAATAGACTTAACTCAACCAATTTTTACCCATGGACAACTTTATGTAGCTTTATCTCGAGTGAGATCTTTTGACTCAGTGTCGATACTACCTAATCTACAATGTCTTGATTGCTATTACACTGACAATGTAGTATACAAAGATGTACTTCTTTAGATGTTTATTTGTTTTAAAAAATACCAAAAAAATTTTTTTCTCTGTTCTTTTCTTGAGACATGAAATTTTAAATATTTCCTTAGGGTTGATTGAATTAGAGTATTGATTCCTATCGTTGAAGTTAAATATACCATTAGGTGTGCAGTTTTTTTTAATACATGCTTAATACATACTCATTATATTTCCTGTATCATAGGTGCATGTGGTATATATATGCCTCTCAGTATTCAAGATGCAAGTTGAATCAATCGTCCAGAGTATATAGGAGTTCTGATAAGAAATGCTGAATATTAAGTAAATTCATCAATACATGTACAGTTATGTCCAGAAATCTGATTATTCAGGAATATTAGCCCTCTCTAAGTTACTCACTGCAGTGTTTTGATAGGAAGAGCTGAATTATGAAAGATAACAAACTTCATTATTTTTATATCTTTCTATTGAGGAATGCTGGTCTAATCAACATTTTGCCAAAAAAATTTCCTTTCTCAGGTCAACCAAATCCTCAAGAAGAAAATGTTTCTCTTAACATGACAAACATAGTGCATACTTCTAAAATTCTATTGTTTTTTGTTGTTTGTTTTTTTTTTCAGTGTATAGTAGCCCTATCCTTGGATCAAAATACAAGCCACATATTACTGTTATTTTCAAGTTACACACCTCAAAGTGTGATAAAGGCCACTGTGGGATCCCCCCCCCCAAATTTTTGGCTTTCAAGGGACATAACTTTTATAAAGTGTGGGCTTAATTAATGCTGTATCAAAAATATGCCATTTTTATTCTTACATATTTTACGTTTGCATTGTAAAAAAGATTGTGACCTATACATTTCTGCAATTATTGATTATTTTAAACTAAATTAAAATGGAAATAAATGTATAGTTTTCTTTCTATTTTAAACCCACAAATTTGAAGATGAAAGTACCTTAAGACGTTTCCAACCTCAAAGTTTTATAGTAGTATTTAAGAGTAGAAAAACAACAAATTTCCATTGAATATAGTTTAACATACTGAATAATCACAGAAATTTATAGGTCACTACCCATAACATCAGAAAAAAGTAAAAAGACATACATGTGAACATTAGGAAGTTGCATATGTTCAGCAAACTGCGCGATTAAAAACGAGCCAAAAATGGATCAAACAACATATTTTTAATGTCTAAAGTTTCAATTTATTGTTACTTTATACATATTTAACATTTGAATATCAGACAAACCATTATACACAAGATGTTTATTAGAGAAATTGCATGAGTTAAAGGAATTTTCCAATGCAACATTTAAGAAAATTAAGGCCCATAACCAAAATTGCTCACCTGAGTTAAAAAGGATTAAATAATATATTACTTATAGTTTCTTTGTAATTCTTCTACTAAATCATATTTTATATCAAAACTACAAAGTAAACACACTATGTCAGATATACATCTCTTTTGGGCACAAGGGTTTAAGTAGTTAAACATTTATGAAAAACGTTGACATTGCATTAGATTGCAAATTCTTCAGTTAAGTTTTTCACTCTGTAAATGATAATTCATGTGAAGAACCGATAATTTTATCAATCATGTACATTCATAAACCTCTTCACACAATTTTTTTTTCACAACAGCAAGTAATGCTGATATTAATTACATGTATCTAGAATAAATCAATTATTTAAACATTTTAGTGTATGTACTGATAACATAGTTTTCCCTTCATTTTTCTCCCGCGCTTGCGCGGGTATTCATCTAGTATATATATATATATATATATATATATACATATACATATACATATATATATATATATATATATATATATATATATATATATATATATATATCAAACGCTATATTTTTTATTTTCACTGTATAATAAGCTGCCTTGATGTGGAAGGAATCAGGTAGCAATTGTTGCAACCACTATTGAAATAACGTTCACTATTGAAATAATTATTTCAATAGTGGTTGAGAGTGCATTTCAAAACCAAACACAGGTTGCAACCACTATTGAAATAACGTTCACTATTGAAATAATTATTTCAATAGTGGTTGAAAGTGCATTTCAAAATCAAATACAGGTTTCAACCACTAATGCAATAACGTTCACTATTGAAACAATGATTTCAATAAAGGTTTTAAATGCATCTCAAAACCTAAACCAGGTTGCATCTACCATTGAAATAATGGTCACTATTGAAATAAAAAATTACAATCGTGATTGAAATAATGATTTCAATTATTTTCAATAGTGATTGAAATAATTATTTCAAGAGTTACTGACAATGATTTCAATATCAGAACCACATTGCAAGCCTCATTGAAATAACCTCACTATTGGAAAAAATATAAGGATAGATTCTTCATTATGTTTTCCAATATAATAGATTAATCTATTGAGTTTAAAATATGATATGTAATTTTATGTTTTAATTTCTGTCTAGAAATACTATTAATACACGAATATCTGTGATTTAACTGATCTAGTAATTTTAAGTAATTTTGTTACAGTGTATATAAGGTTCATCTTTGGTATTAATTGGGGAAAGTAAAAGATAATAAAAATAGATAGTTGTAAAAATTAGAATATCTACATTAAAAAGAAGAAAGGAGACATCTATGCGATATCTAATATGTGTACAAACTTTCTGATGAAAATATGGTTATTTTTAATCAAAATGATATAGAATAGAAGTAAATTCTCGCTTATATTCATGGGCTTACCTTCACTACTAATATGGATAGTAAATCCAAAGTTTCTACTCGTCAGTACATTAAAATCAACTTTTTGGGAAAACTAAGTATAAGTGTTATAACATAAGAGGTTGTAATTTCAACAGTGGTTACACGTGTAAAACCGTTATTGAAATAATATCCACTACTGAGATAATTAATTCAGTAGTTATCGTTATTTCAATGGCGTGTGCATTGTTGCTACCACTACTGAAATAACGACCACTATTGAAAAAGTTATTTCAATAGTAGATATTATTTCAATAGCGGTAGTATTAATGCAACCACTGTTGAAATAACGATCACTAATGAAGTAATTTTTCAATAGCTGACATTATTTCAACAGCGGTTTTATACGTCTGACCACTACTGAAATAATACCCACTATTGAAATAATGCGTATACTGACTTCCCTTTACGTTTTGTTTTTTACTGTCTTAATGAGTAGACGTTGGATTATTCATATTTGTAGTGTAGGCAAGCCCATGAATATAAGGGAGAACTTAGTTCTATTCTTTATTCTTTTTATTAAAAATAACCATATTTTCATCAGACAGTTTGTACACATAGATATCAGTCTTCTTTGTTCTTTATAATGTAGGTACTCTAATTTCTACAACTATCGGTATATATGATCCTTTCCTTTCCAAATTAATGGCGAAGACGAACTCTATATAACAAAATTACTTAAAACTTGCATATATTGATTAAATGCCTTTTGATTTTCACCAAGTCGGCCAGATTTAGCGGAAGTTTGCTTATAACATTTGCATACTTTGTTTGAATTTAAGTACGTCAGTTAAATCAAAATGTCCGTGTATTAATGGTAATTTCTAAAAAAGAAAGGAAAACATAAATTTACACATCATATTTTATACTCAGTAAATTAATTTATGATGTTGGAAAACGTAATTAACAATTCATCCATATATATAAATATATTTTCAATATTGGAGAAATTTCAAGAAGGCTTGCAATGTGGTGTTGGTATTGAAATCATTATTTCAATCACTTTTGAATTCAATATTTCAGTAGTGAACAATAGTGAACATTACTTCAATAGTGGTTGCAACTTGGTTTAGGTTTTGAAATGCATTCAAACCCTCTATTGAAATCATTGTTTCAATAGTGAATGTTATTTCATTAGTGGTTGCAACCTGGGCTTGGTTTTGAAATGCACTTTCAACCACTATTGAAATAATTACTTCAATAGTGAACGTTATTTCAATAGTGGTTACAACCTGTGTTTGGTTTTGAAATGCACTCTCAACCACTATTGAAATAATTATTTCAATAGTGGTCGTTATTTCAATAGTGGTTGCAACAATGCATACATACCAAGATAACTTGTCCTATCGAGAAGTAATCGAATAATCACCACATGATTCTCATGTGTAAGTAAAAAAATCTATTTCTACATTTACTCTTAAGAATTAATAATAATTGTTATCTTAAACCTATTACATTTCTCTTCATATAAATTGGTGAGATGAATTAAAATTCACTTAAAATACAGAATTGCTATTTCTTCGGTGTAGTTGTTTTATTTTTTTCATGAATCTTGTCACTTGCTGGGCTGAAGTATTTGTTTTGACTCTAATAAAACACTTATGCGTCATATGATTTCTTTTTTAAAGCTAATATATGAATTTCTCTTAATGGAGTAAGGACTTGGCTGTTTGTCAATTAGTGCTGGAAAAACTTACGTCAGAATAAACAGTCATCTGCATTCATTATAAAAAATATCAATGGCTCTGGGGGTTTTTTTTCTCATGTGAATATCATCCTATCGAACTCTATACAAATGGGTTTTTTTTTCTTTTTTCATTCAACACCCGAGTTATCAATTTTGTAGAATCAAATTTTTCTTGCGCAATTACGTCGTGGGCAAAAACCGACTATAATTTTTTATTAATTGAGATTCCTTCAATCAATACAAAATTTGGAATTCAATGCATGTCTATTCTATAGATAAAGGTGTATTAAAAGTTATATTACATAATCATCATGCATGCCATTATTGCTAAATATATCACATATTGTACTTAAAGTTTCTTATGCACTGAATGCGGATTGATGGTCATACACAAAATTGAAGTGGTTTGACCAACATTTACAAAATCCATCTGACGTATTTTAATATGACGTTATGGCTTTTAATCTTTTTTCCAACTATTTCCATCAAGCAATTTTAAGATATCGATATTCACCTCTTTCTCGATATTCATTTGTCGTTTGCTTTCTAGGTCAAATAAGGAATCCATATATTTCATATGTGTTTGAAACATTTAGATTGCAATTCTAAGGATTTCAGTCTTCCATAAAAGATCATTGTAACGGACTTCACATATTCAGGAACTGCACTGGCGTTAATTGATCTCGGCAATTCAAAAGAAATCCAGGAAATTGCAATGAACTTTATGACCATTATATTAATCATTTTTACAGTAGTTTAACCTGATTATAAGCATGGGAATTAACAAACATTGCCTTTAAAGAGTTTGTTGGTGTTACAGTACAGATACCATATTCTGCGATATAAATCAGCACTAGCATAATATGAAAAATCATCATTTGGAATCAAGCACCATTATTTAAAGCTTTAGTTCAGCATTGCCAGCAATCGCGTGTAGACATTACGATCAGAACAACTAGGGTTTGAATCAGCATAATAAAATATTTCAGCACATGTATATGGTAGATGTTGACATTTATTCAGAAAAACTATTTTAAATGCTTATGTGTGCAAAACCAATCCTATTTTTAATTTTAGAATTCAAATATTTTAATTATAATGCAATTATTAAATTATAATGAAATCATAACTGAAATTTAATTCTTAATTAAAAGACAAGCTAATAAGAAAAACAAGATGTGTTTGTGAAACACTGATGCCCCCGTATGGCAACTTATAACAAAGGTTAAACTTTCTTAAATGCAAATCAAATATATGTTGGTACCCAAAGTAAGGTCTTGTCTCGAGGAATAAACCTGTTAAATATGAATATCTATTGTATAGATATGGAAAAGGTTTAATTTTTTTTTTTCAAAAGTATGTCAAACATCAAGGTCAAGGTCAAATTAATGATGCCCAAGAAAAGTCCTTCTTCCAAGAAATACACAGGTGAAATATGAAAACCGAAGCACCAATCGTTCAAAAGTAATGACCAAGGTTAAAATTTTCCAAAAGTAGATAAAACTCCAAGGTCAAGGTCAAAGTTGTTGGTACCCAAAGAAAGGTCACTAGGAATACAGATGTGAAATATGAAAGCCATAGCTCTAACCAATCAAAAGTTATGGGCAAGGTTAATGTTTTTGCGGACAAACAGACAGACGGACGGACAGGGCAAAAACTATATACCCCCGTATCTTAAGAATGCATGGAAGAAAAAAAAAATTACTGGCCGGGTAAATTTTTGTTTGTTTGTTTGTTGTTTAACGTCCCTCTCGAGATTTTTTCACCCATATGGTGATGCCACTACTTGCCAGTGGTGAGCTGCAAATTTTGACCTATACTCGGCATTCAGGGCCATTGAGCAATGAGGGATCTTTTTCGTGCCAGCACCTACTGCGATACGGGACATCGGTTTATACGGTCTCATCCGAAGGATCGACTCCATACTCCGCGACTCTAGAGCGAACGGTCTAACCACTAGATAAATTTAAAAGAATGTCATTGTTTTTTGTTGTTTTTTTCCCCCATAATTTCATACCTTTTCTTTAATTTCATAATTAATTTTATTGAAAATCGGTGCTGGATTCCATTTTTAATCTTTCTTTTGTCCCCCGCTTTCACGACAGTGAGGGGATATAAAATCTCATTCTTCTTTCAGTATGTCCGTTAAAAACTTTAACCTTGGTCATATCTTTTGAATGAGAAGAGATATAGGGCTTTCATATTTCTCATGTATATTTCTGTGACAAGACTTTTTAGCTCACCTGAGCCGAAGGCTCAGGTGAGCTTTTCTGATCGAAATTTGTCCGTTGTCTGTCGTCGTCGTTGTCGTTAACTTTTTACATTTTCATCTTCTTCTCCAGAACTATTGGGCCAATTTCAATCAAACTTGGCACAAAGTATCCTTGGGAGAAGGGAATTCAAGTTTGTTCAAATGAAGGGCCACGCCCTCCTCCAAGGGGAAATAATTACGAAGTAACAAAAAATTAATGGCATTATTGAAAAATCTTCTCCTCAAGAACCAATGGGCCAGGAAAGATGAAACTCATGTGGAATTATTGTCAGATAGTGTAGATTTAAGTTTGAAAAATCTTTAAAAATCTTCTCAAGAACAGCAAAGCCACTGTTTGTAATATTTATATGGAAGCATCTTCAGATAGTGTAGATTCAAATTTGTTCAAATCATGACCTCAAGGGGTAGGGTGAAGCCACAATGAAAGTTCAAACTTGTCGAGAAAAATGTCACAGTTAGTCAAAAAATTATGTAAGCATCCTTAGTAAGTGTAGATTTAAATATGTTCAAATCATACCCCCCACTCCCTTTTAGGGTAGGTTGGGACCACTTATGCATTTAAGCTTTACAATACTAAACTGATTTTTTCTTTTTTCCTAGCCACAGTGCTCAGGTGAGCGATGTGGCCCCTGGGCCTCTTGTTCAAATATATGATATCGCGGCATTTCAGTTTACGAAATCGCACGCGCTGAAAACGTCCCGATAGGTATTGGAAATTATTTTTTCGATACGATCGATCTTGAATATCGACACATATCGATATATTCATACAGCCAAAATAAATACCATATAAAAACTAACATTTGAATCGGCACATATTGTCGTCTGGTGTTTACTATGAAAAACGAAGAACTGAAAATCATTCGTCCTAAGGACGTGCTGCATAAATTAAAAAGTATGAAAAGCAATTTGTGTAAAAAAAAATATTGGTAAAAAAATGGGAATTTTTTCGCTGGTATAAAATATTCAGTTTCTGTTTGGTTTGAAAAATCAATTAATTAATCAAATCATATTTAGGTTTCTATTATTATTTTTCAATAGAGTAAAAAGTTTATTACTGGATCGAAATTAATTTCAAATTAAATTTTAATTAAGTTCTACCATGCATTATCTACAGACTAAAAGTTTTAAAGCAATTTTTTAAGTTCATGAAAAAAATAGAATATTTAATAAAATATTACTTACAATGATATATATAAAATATTTTTCATTGTCTATACTAAAATCTGTCAATATACTAATTGTGATATTTTTATTTTTAAAAAAAATGGTTATAAAACATTGCTTCAATAATGTAACTTTTCTAAAATGTAGAGTGTTAAATAGAGAAGACTCCAGTATGATCGGAATATCAGTCTACAAAGCAGCTGTAATCTTCTGTGTTCCTAAATCCACTCTTAGGAACAGAACAAGGGAGAAAATCCCTTTGGATGCAAGGGTTGGATTCACTACAATCTTTACTGCAAGTGAGGAAAGGATGTTGGTAGAGCACATCAAGTATATGGGAAGCATTGGCTAAAGGTATACAGTGATTTTTTTTTGGGTTAAAATACTACCGAAATTCGGCGGCTTCCCCTCGCAAAATTTAGCTATTTTTTCCCAATTTGAAATGTATTTTTCCCAATTTGAATTCAAGAAAATTTTTTGTACGAATTATCCAAACGCAAAAATGAAAGTGAAACTAAACGTAAATATACTTCCGGTAAAAACAACGTGGTCTGCAGAATGTCCCACAACGCAAAATATTATGTTAAAAAGATAAAAATAGAAGGATACAGTCGGTATTTCAAAAATATGTTCTTTTTTCACGAAATCGTCAGTTCAAGAAGAAAGCAGTAGCGCAAGCCAAGCCCCTCAGTCAAAGATTTCTGAGCCTGAAGAAGATGAGGGAACAGACGACGTGCCGAGTACAAGCAGTTGTACATCTACACAAATTTCTTCAGATACAGTTTCTCCAATACATACACAGCATCTGAAGGAAAAATAGGAAAGTTCGAGTACGATCATGCAAATAGATATTACACCTAGTAGTGCCATTTCATCGATACATAAAACGACATTGTCAATAGTTGACCAACGAAAATTTAGTGCTCAGAAATATGAAAGTCAGTACTCTTGGCTGTATTATTCAAGCACAAAAAAGGGCTTTCTTTGCAAATTTTGTGAAATGTTTGGCATGTCATCCTCCTCTCAGTTTGTTTCACCATTTATCAGCAAAGGAGTTGATCTTGGGACACATCCCACTCGGACACTTGAGACACACAATGACAGTAAAAATCACAAATTTGCAGTGGAGAGATATATTCTTTTTAAGACAAATATCAATGTTTACAAACAGTTAAAAATGCAGGACATGAGACAGGGAAAAGAGGAGAAAAATAAGAAAGTTGTAAAAAAAAAAATCTTCAAATGTGTTGATTTCTTAACAAGGCAAAAGTGGGCTGTAACTGAAAATACAGAGAAATTTGTAAAATTTATTTCTAGCATGGGTGATACAGATTTAGAGCACCACATTGATGATAGTGCACAGAAAACAAAATACTTGTCAACAAACACTGTCACCCAGATGATAAGCTGCATCTCAAATTTTCATGAAAGGGAACTGGGGTAGACTTTACTTTACCGGTCCCCAGATCCGCAAGATCCGCGCGCTCATTGCACTATGACGTAAGATTTACGTCACTCAACTGATTAGGGTTGGTTTTGCACATTTTTCGACTGGTTAGGGTTAGTCTTGCACCCACCTGAAAGATTAGGGTTAGTCCTTGCATAAGTTTTCGACTGATTAGGGTTAGTCTCGCATATATCCGAGAGATTAGGGTTAGTCCTCGCACATGGGTTAGTCTAGCATGGTCTAGCATCCGCCTGAGAGATTTGGGTTAGTCCTCGCATACCATCCGAGAGATAAGGGTTAGTGTCTTGTTCTTTTAGATTAATTAAGAAATTCAGTTGCATCTGTATTTTTTGCAAGATCTTAATTCAGCTTCAACGACATCTCGTTGGTTTGTTTACATGAAAAAAATGGCTAAGTACGAAAGAAACGGCACTAAGCATGCGCCGCACGCGCTTCGTTCACAATTATTTTTTGTCTCCTTTTCACTGAATAAACAACATTTCTTACTTTTTTTCAGAAAACGAGGTTAAAAACTTCGTTTATAAACGAAGTTTTAAACTAAACTTTTAACCGTAAAATTCGAATTTGGGGTCAAAGAGGCTTAAAACCTCATATTTTTTATTTTTTTCGATCGCTCACGCGATCTCATATATATTGAAGTCGCCTACGGCGACACTATATTTTAGCGCGTTTTTCTGGGGACCGGTAAAGTCGTTCCGGGAACTGTTAGAGGATATGAGAGACAAAGGTTTTTCCTTGCTTGCGGACGAAAGTACAGATATGGCACACAGAAGTCAGCTTAGTGTAATGGCCAGATTCTCGAGGTCAGATAACAATGTCTCCA